>NC_067221.1:38624430-38924430 GCF_019924925.1 Ctenopharyngodon idella | reverse complement strand
CCTGCGGCTTATTCATTTTGGTGTTAAAGGGCCTTTACATTTGCCAAAAATAGAACTGTTTTTGTTATTAAAAAACAAACCAGCAAGCCCAGATGAGAAAAAGTAAAGTAAAAGTATTTTTTTGAGTTCAGAAATGGAAATGATGTTATTTCAAATTTAGCCACAGAGTATTTGTTTGGTGTGCATCAGCGGAAGTGTGCATGTTCGATAGCACGGGAATCAAACATCATCATTATTCGGTTCCATGATCGTTTAAAAATAGAACTGGTTTTGAATAAAGTGTTCTCAACTGTAGTAGTAAACACTTTACAATATCAAGGAATATATATCTATTTAAACATTAAACAGTAATAAGCCAATTGATTGGCAAATTGTATTGTGTTTTTTACTGTTTTCAGATACAGTTCCTGATGTGTCTGTGGTGAGCAGCAGTGTATCTGGACATGAAGGTGGTAATGTCAGTGTCCAGTGTTTCTACAGTTCTAGATATCAGAATAAAATCAAACAGTGGTGCAGATATAAAGATCAGAGCTGTTACACAGTAACTGACACATCCCAGAATCCATCAGTCCAGATCAGTGATGATGGGAGAAGATCCTTCACTGTGTTGATGACTGGACTGAGACTCAGTGATTCTGGATGGTAGTTGTGCTCAGTAGGAGATCTGCAGGTTCCTGTTCAACTCATTGTCAATGAACCCAAAAGTGGTAAGGTCACAAATCAATACTGTATAAAAATGGTGATACTCTTAATGCACTAAAACTAACCCCATGTTTTTCTCCTTTCAAGCAGTGACAAATATTCCAACAGCTCCACCATCTGACTCTGAGACAGACATGTAGGTGTCATTTTCGACTTTTGCTGTGATATTATTACTGTATTATTGTATAAGTTATAGTGATATATTATTGTTTAATACTTCTTTATTAATAATAACTGCAAATAACTTTTATTTGGTGTGATCACTGTTCAAAGACATTAATACTGGATCTAGCTGCAACATATTAATGTCTGTATGTGAGAGAATAATATTAGTTTGATTTATACTTTAACAAATGACTTTCCTTTACTGTGTGCTCTTTTACATGCAGTAAACAGGATCTAATTTCAAGCTTCAACAAAGGTTACAAAATCACCATAAAGGTTTTATGAAAGTGGTCCATATGACTGTATTCTGACTCTTCTGAAGCCAAACAATAGTTTAATCTCAATAACATTGAATGTCTTTGCATCTGCTCTTTTGGCATGTTCAGAAGTGTTCAAGAAAGAAGTAGTGATGTCTGATCATGAATTAATAATTCAGATCTATTTAATGAACCTGTTGATCCTGTTCCCAAAAGATTTGTTCACAATTTTGACTGATTAGGTCCTTTCTGGTGAAAGAAGTGCATGGAGAATAGCGACAAGTACTTTGTTTCTTCTTTTTTTGTTCCACGGAAGAAAGAAAGTCATGCAGGTTTGGAATGACATGATATGATTGTTCTTCCATTTCTGAGTGACCATATTTGTCTTTCTCTTTTTACATTGTTTTGCAGGTTCACAACTCAGTCATCTGCCAACAGAAATCCTACAAGTATGAATATAATAATTTCAGCCACATAAGAAAAAACTGCTTTAGTAAATCATAATGTCATAAAAGTAGAAATTATGACATAAAAAGTCTAAATTATGACAAAAAGCTGAAATGTTGACATAAAAGTCAAAATTATAACATAAAAGTCAATTATTACAAAAAGTCTACATTATGAAATAAAAGTAATAAAAAGTGACATAAAAAGTTAAAATTCTGACATAAAATTCAACTTTTTATGTCATAATTATGATAGACCAAAGCATTAATTTTCTTATGTGGTGGAAATGGGCATGCATAATAAACAGCTTCTTTCATTAATGATAACATCATGATCAAACTAAGAAACTTGTTTTTCTGTTTTTGGCAGCAGTTACGACTACAGACTCAAGACCTGAAACACACATGTAAGTGTGAACATTACTCAGTCATTCATAACAACTGATACCAAACTATTTCACGACATCATATATGTTTAATTGCAGAGATGAAACCAACCCGTCTCTAATAGCGGCCTCAGAGACTATTGCTACAGAAATACACAGCAAGGATGAGCAAAACAAGGATTTAAGGCATGTAAATATGCTTTTGTTTCAAAAGATGAACTTGCTATGCATTAAAAATGAGAATAGTTTTGTATGATAAACACAAATATGTCTCCATCACTCTAGGCATGTTGGGATTCTGCTCATGAGTCTTATAGCGACGCTTGTGCTGTTGCTGCTTGTTTCTCTTGTTGTAATAGTAACCTGGAGGCTGAGAAAGAAGCCAAGTGAGTTTTCTCTTACTTCTGGAGGACTGACAGTATATTATTGTGATTCATTTACAGATACTTAAATAAATCAATAAATGGACATAAATTATATATATATATATATATATATATATATTAGATAGATAGATAGATAGATAGATAGATTTGAGTTTAAATGATTTCATTACAGTATGTGAGAAGAGAGAGACTGTAAAGTGACTCGAGAGGCATCAAACAAGCAAATTGTAGGAAATTAAATTCCGGGACAAAAAATTGGGTCAAATATACAGTTTAGCATCATGACACAAAGACATCTGACAACAGAATGGTACAACTGACCATTCAGAATCAAGTATTCCAGAGGGACGTATAAAATAAATAGTATTTTATACCTTTTGTATATTTCATTCATAAACCCCTGTCAACTTTAATTATAATCTTAAAAATTAAGGTTCCAAATGTTTTTTTTTTTTGCAATGATACCATAGAAGAACCATTTTTGGTTCTCCAAAGAACCTTTCAATGATCATTTCTTAAAAAAGCCATTTTGTTCTTTGTGTGAAGAGATTTTTAAAAATCTAAAGAACCTTTTTCCACTATAAAGAACCTTCTGTGAAATGGAAAGATTCCATAAAGGTTTTTAAGAGTGTCCATTGAAAATAGTGTGATATTCAATCTTCATATTTCACTCTGACAGAGAGGGGTCACATTAGAGAAGAACATTTTAACAGCACCAGTAATACAGTAAGTATTTTACATACTACTGGAATTCAGAAATCTTCACAATTATACAAAACTTATTATAGCTAACAGTAGCATCTATATCTGCGTTTGTTTGATTCAGACGCCCTCTGAAAACCAGATGACATCCAGCAGTTCAGCAGCTGCTACTGTAAGTCATCAGTTCTACCTGTAGACATTTACTGATTGCAAATTAATGATCATCCATTGTTTATTCACAGTCTTCTGCCTCAGTGGATGACAATTTAGTGACTTACAGTTCTGTGATCTTTAATAAGGCAGTAAGTGTCGTCTTTGAATGTTCTGAATGTGTCACACAGTCTGTTTGTCCAATTCAAAATGGAAACTTGTTTGTAAATGATCACACTTTTTTGCATTTCCGTTATGTGGCACAGAAACTAATGGTTGTGATACAGACTTGAGATTCTTACCACTGATCGTGTTTATTCACAGAGTTTATCATCAGTGGATCCAGAGGGTCATGTGATCTACAGCTCTGTGAAAAAAACTTGCAAGGCTGTGAGTTTATAACATACACACCCTGCTCCTTCTTAATAAAGTTATGAGCAAATGAAAGTAAATCATTGTAAATTAGTAATAATTCATAATTATATTTGTACCATTTCAGTTTTAGTTAGTGTAAACCTGTTAACTGTCACCCTCCTTTTTGAACATAGAAATGAAAATGCACTATCCAAACATAAATGGCTGTAATTCATGAATGCTTTGGAACAAGATGGTTGCCAAATATGGAACCTTGAGTCTCAGACCTTTCCAAAGATATTTAGATTGTAAAATAAATGCACTAAATTTGTAATATGAAACATGACACCACCCATTAGGGGGAGGAGCCTGCTAAAAGGATTTAAAGGGATAGTTCACCCAAAAATGACAATTCTGTCATCATTTATTCACCCTCAAGTTGTTCTAAACCTGTATGAGTTCCTTTCTGCTGCTAAACTGTCACAGTTCCCTTGTCTCCCGGACTCCATTTCCCATGATCCTCCTGTCTCCACAGCTGCACTCACTTCCCTCGTCATCTCCCCATCAGCACTCATCACCTGCACCTGGACTTCCTCATTAGCACTCCCTATATAATGGACTCACTCCCTTCACTCCCTGTCCGTTCTTAATGTTATGTTGTTGTGGTAATGTGTGTTACGTTGTTCTATATTCCAGTATTTCCATTAAAGCCTATTGTTTGTGGATCTCCGTACTCGCTTCATCTCTCCTGCATACACCCACTGTAACATGAACACAAAAGAAGATATTTTGAATAATGTAATCAAACAGTTGTGGGGCACCACTGACTTCCATAATATGGAGGGGGAAAAAAAATACAATGTCAATGGTGCCCCACAACTGTTTTGTTAACTATACCTTTAAAGTACTGTTTTCATTGTAACACAATGTCTGATTTGAACCAGATGAATACTGAGGGTTTAAAATTTATGATGATTAATAAAATATGTGATACAATAGGCAATTAAAAAGAGCACCAAGCATTCCACTGGTGGGACACTGACAGTTAACAGTTTGTATTCAGCTAAAAATGTAAATGTGTCAGTGTTGTTGTTGTTTTTAAGTGTAGTTGGCATTATAGTTGAAATAAAATGAATAATTCCAGTCTTGCATAGGAGTGCATTTCATTTCTCTGCATCTTACAGGTACATTCCTGAGTGGATTCTTGACCAAATGGAGGACAAAAGCGACACATCAACACTTAAGAAAGAACTGAAACCTTCATGTTTCTTTTCATGCAAGTCCAAATTAGGCCTACATAAATTGTAGGCTTACATGCAATTTAGTTAGTTGAAATTAAATTACAGTTCATTAAAAAAACGAACTGTTCATATAACACATTTCTCCTGTATGTGTGGTGCTATCTGCTAGCGAATTTTATCTCTATACCAGTTTTACCATGTACCTGATTGCCAAATCCTAACCTCACCCCCACACCACACCTATTCCTATACCTACCTGGGGATTTAGGGGGGCAATAATCTGGCGGGCACCGGTTCTCTGTAATTTCCTGCAATTATACGTAAATTAAATGGTCTAATCAGTTAAGTCTTGTGTGTATGATTTAAGGATTAGTTCAACCAAAAACGAAAATTCTGTCATTAATTACTCACCCTTATGTCGTTCCACATCTGTAAGACCTTCGTTACACAAATTAAATATTTTTGATGAAATTCGAGAGGTATCTGACTCCTCCATAGACAGCAATATAATCACCACTTTCAAGGTACAGAAAGGTACTAAAGACATCGTTAAAACAGTTGACGTGACTGCAGTGGTTCAACCTCAATTCGACGAGAATACTTTTTGTGCGCAAAAACAAAACGAAAACAACGACTTTATTCAACAATCTTTTCTCTTCCCTGTCATTATATTTACGCAGTTGTCGCAATAAGCACAGTGAAGGCTTCCGTGTTTACGTCCGAATGCCGGCTCAGTATTGACCAAAGCTGATCACGTGAGTAGCATGACACATACGTGTGATGCTGACACAGGAGCCGGCCAGTCGTCGTTCTGACGTAGAACCTGGAAGTGCTGGACGTAAACAACGTATGAGAATGACACAGAAGAGAAGATATTGTTGAATAAAGTCGTTATTTTTGTTTTGTTTTTGCGCACAAAAATTATTCTCGTCATTTCATAAAATTAAGGTTGAACCACTGCAGTCACGTCGAGTGTTTTAACGGTGTCTTTAGTACCTTTCTGGACCTTGACAGGGTTAATAATATTGCTGTCTGTGGACGAGTCATATACCTCTCAGATTTCATCAAAAATATCTTAATTTGTCATCTGAAGATGAATAAAGGTCTTAGGGTGTGGAACGACATGAAGTGAGTAATTAATGACAGAATTTTGGCTGAACTAACCCTTTAAGGCCCAGTTTCACAGACAGGGCTTAGACTAAGCCAGGATTAGTCCATAGTTTAATTAGGGCGTTTAAGTAGCTTTTATAAACATGCCTTAGAAAAAAAAAAAAAAAAAAAAACATTACTGGTGTGCATCTTGAAACATCTTGAAGCCTTAAAACCCACAAATTGTGGTGTTCCTGGATAGGAGAAGGTGAAGAGATTTGCTGTTTAGATGACTTGTGATTTGTGACTGTTGAAGGAATGAGTTTGATTTTATTGAAAGCTGTGTTACCAAAAATAAATAAATAATCCAGAGTAGACAAATGCTTCCCTTTGGGCTTTATTTCTTTTACTTTCAAAGTGTAAGTGATGGAGGGCTCTTTAGAGTTACGTGTCTTTCGGCTCTTCTTAATATCTTACATATTGTGCTTTTTACTAGAACCACTAGAGTGTTATATATTTTGTTGACTTGTGTAATGGACCGTGTCATATCCGTGTTACCCTCAATTTATATATTACCTGTTTTATTAGACAGGTGAGCAACTGTTTGGATACCTTTCACAAAACTAATCATTGTTATATAGCCCAACACGGTTAGTCTTATTGTTTGAATCCGCGAGTAACATGTTTGTCCCATGCCTCAGAGACAACACTATTTTGTTAAGTGGTTAATATAGCATAATCAGAAAGAGCTTTATTTGCAGTAAAAGTAATACAGCATTTTCTCCACCATACAATATATTTTAAAATAAACTGCATGCCATTCAGCAATACAAGTCATGCAGCTTTTATTAATATATTATTATAACAATCTAGCTGCAGTGTGCAACAAGACAACCAGCCACCGAGCGAATGCACAGAGTAACGTTATAACATAACTTTCGACACACTCAAATTTTTAATATGTTTTTATTAAAACAGCGCTGCGTTACCCCACAATTTTAATTTGTCAAATGAAGTGATCTGTGAGGTTAATTCAGCACTTGTGGCTGTTTTATTAGAATGAAATAAAATAATGTGAATATAAGTGATCAGACGTGACTGTAACAATGTTCAAGTTCCGGGACGAAAGAGGCAGACGTTAAACACCTTTAATCATAAAATAAACAGCAAAACAAAAAAAATTACCAATATGGTGGGGCATGTTGTCACAATGGAACCTACAATTTCAAAGCAAAATTTAAATGGTAAAACAACTGTGAAACGTCAAAGAATGTAGCAAAAATATAATTATTTTGACATGCTTACAAATGAGTAACCATGACAACAAACATAACTTAAGGAAATGGTGTAAACTGAAAACAAGTTCCAAAAGTCTATATACTACGTGAAAAACAGTATGTGAACAGAGTAGTATGTCCGAAAAGTAGCTGGATGACTTACTATTTCCGGTGAGATTCTGAAGCGCGCATACGATGGACACTTCACTATTCCATGAGGCCACAGGAGAGGATTTGTGAATGGAGTTGAAGGGACGTAACTGATGCTGGTAAGTCATGTGACTGTAACAACATGGCGGATGTAGTACATCCGAATTCATTCATAGTACTACACGCATTATATTGAACTATATAGAACTTTTTCAACGGTCGTGATCGTGAAGTAAATTTAAATTCAAATGTAGTACCTACTCAACAGTACACGATTTCGGACGCAGTCCGTATCAATAGCACAATTTTCTGGTGTGCTATATATGCGCAAAAATTACCATTGGCGTGCATATGAAACGCACTTTTGGCGTAGGGCCTATAATCCCACCCCACACCACTGCGTATCATATGCACGCAAAAAGTAATTTCAGCATATAAATAGCACACCAAATACAAACATAAACTCATGCTATAGATATGCATTGCTAGGAGATTGTGTTGGATTGTGACGCCGCTCGCTAATTATGTAGTTATATATATATTTTTTTTTTTTTTTTGAGATGCGTGATTGTAAGTTGTACTTTATTTATCAACACATACTCTGATGTGCATTAGTGTTTTCGTGTTATAACTTGTATTAAAGTGAAGAAATGTTAATTTAACTCATGCTCCTGCTGCTGTTGGCTGAGGCAGAAAACGCGATCTATCACACACACCACAAAAGACATTATTTCTTTAAAACCTTTTTTTTTTTGGTAATAAAAATGCCTCATATCAATAGCGTAGAATTTAGTAGGGGTGCAACTGAATTGTTCCTAGCAATAATTTTGATCAAACAATTAAAATATATTTATGTAACCAATGTTTTGGCCGCAACCGCAACCATTGACATTACCTGAGAAGTTAAAGTAAATACGTTAGCAAACTGCGCTCTTTCAAGGAAGCGCATTTAATGCAGAAACAAAGTAAGAACATAATCTAGACCTAAGTGTTTAAAACATGCACAGTAGTGTTTCCCAACTGTTCCATATATTACGGAATAGACCTTTATCACACTTCCTATATCCGGTAAGTGAAGCAGTGTAGCGCTACTTCCGGTCCCATTGCAACACAATCAAAACTATAATGGCTGAATCCTCTCGCCGGTGTTACTGCAGTGTACCCGGCTGCTCTAATTCTAAACAACGACATCCTTGCCTCAGTTTTCACGACTTCTCGACACCACAAGAATTGAGGAAAGCATGGGTGAGACTGATATGGCGGGATGAAGGTCCTATGTGGACGCGGGAGTACGTTTGTGTGTAGTAGGCCTATGCATTTCGAAACTGAGGATGTTTACATCTCATATCTTCAACCTGCTGAAATGTTCCCTTCCAAATGTGCATTCTGAATAATAAATAAATTTATTTAGCAACCTGTCGCAGACCAGTGCTCGTCTTCTCATTAACTGTTTTACTCTTACTGATCATATTTCATACCTGTTGAATTTACATTTATAAATTAATTTGACTGATAAAAACCCTTTAACCACGGTTTTATTATAGTAAAAGTGTAGTAACCATGTTTTTTCACAGATTGATTACCATTTGTATTACCACAGTCTTACTACAAATACCATGGTTAAAATATGGTTAGCAAAACCATGATTGATTTGTGTTTACCATGGTTTAACTACAATAACCTTTTTTTTTTTTTTTGGTTTTATTTGTAGTAAAATCATGGTTAATTTTCGTAAGAGCTGTATTAAAAAAGATGAATGAATGCACGGTAACTGCCTTAAAGAAATGTAATGTTAAACATTTAATCAATCTTAAAATATGTGTTATATATGTGTGTGTGTGAGTGTTTTTCGCTGCTCTCAACTTTAAAACTTGCCGTCTCATCTTTTGGACCCTGCATTACCTAACCATAGCATGTTCCTTTGGCTAATGGCCTTGTGGAAGAGCCCTTCGTGAAGGGATTCAGTTGCTCTCTTTTGTTTGGAATGCCCCTACAAATGGCTGCCCTTTTCCTGAAGTGCCCTTCAAGGGTGCAAAAATGCCATTTGGAATTAGCCCATAGGCAGAGGTAATAAGGTAAATCAAGAAATGAGGAACTGAAGATGAAGGAAGAGCAGGGAACCAAGACAGAGCAGGCAGGGCAGGTGGCTAGGGTGGCGCAGGCATGAGCAGCAAGGCCTGGAGACCCCCATGGTGGAACAGAAGACCACCACAGCAGAGTAGATGTGCTTGAAGATCCCCACGGCGGAGCAGAAGACCACCCCAGTAGATGGGCTTGAAGATCCTCACGGCGGAGCAGAAGACCACCCCAGCAGAGTAGATGGGCTTGAAGATCCCCACGGCAGAGCAGAACACCACCACAGCAGAGTAGATGGGCTTGAAGATCCCCACGGTGGAGCAGAAGACCACCACAGCAGAGTAGATGGGCTTGAAGATCCCCACGGCAGAGCAGAAGACCACCACAGCAGAGTAGATGGGCTTGAAGATCCCCACGGCAGAGCAGAAGACCACCACAGAAGAGCAGACGACCACCACAACAGCGTAGACCACGGCGAAGCAGGTAGGGCTGATGACATCCACGGTGGAGCCGAAGACCCCAGGGAAGATCTGGTGGAACTGGAGATCACCGCGGCTGATCAAGTGAGATTGAAACACAGAGCACAGAGAGGTTAGGATTGGCCTCAGAGGCCATGTCAGAACAAGCAGGGAGCTCAAGGGCGTCATCGCTGGTCATAAAAGAAACCAGCAGGGTGTTCCAGGTTAGCCTTTGAGGTTATTATTGAGGCAGACAGGAAGTTCATAAATGACCTCTGTATTTGTGACGAGGCAGACAGGCAGTTCTGTAACAACCTCTGCGGTCACATCGGGGCAAACAGGCAGTTCAGGAATGAGCTCTCTGGTCATGTCAGGGCAGACTGAAAACTCAGGGATGACCTCCATGGTCGCATCAGGGCAGACAGGAAAATCTGGGGCAGCACTGCCGGCTGGGGCCGGCTGCACACATCGATGTCGGCAGTGTGTCCTCCAAGCTGGATGCCAGTCTCACTCGCATAGGAACCACCTTAATGGTTTCATGTGTGACGTTCATGATGACCGGGAACTCTGGCGTGACATCCATGACAGCTGAAGACTCTGGCACGGCGTTTGGAACTTGGTGTGTATACTAAATGAAGCAAGGGTGTAGAGTTACATTCAAGCTATATTATGGCGTGAAGAAATTTTTTCACAGGAAAAAAAAAATGTTTAAATATGTCATTTTGGTGATCAGAGATGAATTTTAAAAGATAAAATTACTGACTGCAGGGGGACTTTAATTAAAGCCTATGTGCCTTTGGCTTATGTATATATAAGAAGTGATGTACCATGATGATGATAATATTTTGTAGGTAGTTTAAGACTTGGATTTTAAAAATGTACTGTAAGGGATTACCAATATTTTTATGTTTAAAAAACCTATTACAATTATGACAATATGACAATATTTTTGGTGAGTCTATAATGTAATACATTTCTCATAATGTAAAAATTATTATTACATTATGAGCTCAAGATTTTATTGTTTAGAGAAAATTATTACATTATGAACATTTTATTGCATTAAGAATGTAATACGTGTTACATTATGTTCAGTTATTACATTATGCTTAGTTATTACATTATGAGTTGCTAAAGAGCCCACATAAAATCTCTTGTCCAGTAGGGAACCTGGGTCAATTATTGCTTTGGGGTCATTACACTTATCTCTGTTCCACAACTGTTTGTCAGCATCCCTCCACCACCACATCTCCATCTCCTCACTTCTAACTATTCCTGTCCCAACCTGGGATGGGGAAGTACTCTAGGTTTGGGCCAATTAAAAGCTTGGAGCGCTGCCCTCGGACAGCACACCAAATATGCATAACCTTTATTCTATTTGATTATATGTAGCCGGGGTGAACTCGTGAAGTTTTTGTGAAATGCAGATCTACTCTAAACCTGAAGAACCTAAACCTCCTGTGATATACAACACTATAAATGATGAACACTCAAATGTAAGTAAACCAGACACACCTCTAACATGATGGCTCTGTAATATGATACATTAACATGTATAAGATTTGATGAATCATATTCATGTTTAATTACAATCCCTTTCTCCACAGGATCCCATCAAGGACATAACCTACAGTACCATTGGTCATGCTCCTGGGAGTGAAGCAATAAGTTATACAGACATATTATTTCATGGATTTATTGTACCACTGGCAGTATGTTGAAAATGATCTTGCTCTTCCAGAAGCCTCCAGCAGGTGGAACAATATACAGCACTGTGGCTCTACACTAGTCTCGGGCTCAGACGTCATGCCCACAGACCCCTGGCTGCCGTCAGTCTGAATGTCTGGCTACATGAGACTAGCTCCACACTAACAGCAACAGTGAGAATAACACAGGAACAGACACTTCTGATAAAGAACAGAAGAGCTGTTTTTTTATATTAACATCTAACAGATCCACAGATACAAACACATGAAGTTAACATTACATGTTTGCTTGATCCATGTAAGCCTTCTTTGTCTCTTGAGAAAAATGGATTGTCTTTTACATTTTTTTTTTTCTTTCTTTTTCAAATTGCTTACTCACTAAAAGTGGTACTTGAGGCCCATTCAGCGAAACCATACACTCATATACCAAATCTTTAGACCAAGTCTGCAAAACTATGAGCACATTAAGTGCTTTAAACTCAGTTTGCTATTGTAAAACAAGCTTTTAGCAAAACTCTAAACACAGTTCTCTACATTACACACATCATTAAAAACTAACAGCTCTTTTGTTACATTTGGGAAACCACTTAAATGCCACAATCCTTTCCCAATTACCTACACCAAAAGATTATATATATACAGTATCTCACAGAAGTGAGTACACCCCTCACATTTTTGTAAATATTTTATTATATCTTTTCATGTGACAACACTGAAGAAATGACACTTTGCTACAATGTAAAGTAGTGAGTGTACAGCTTGTATAACAGTGTAAATTTTCTGTCCCGTCAAAATAACTCAACACACAGCCATTAATGTCTAAACCGCTGGCCACAAAAGTGAGTACACCCCTAAGTAAAAATGTCCAAATTGGGCCCAAAGTGTCAATATTTTGTGTGGCCACCATTATTTTCCAGCACTGCCTTAACCCTCTTGGGCATGGAGTTCACCAGAGCTTCACAGGTTGCCACTGGAGTCCTCTTCCATTCCTCCATGACGACATCACAGAGCTGGTGGATGTTAGAGACCTTGCGCTCCTCCACCTTCTGTTTGAGGATGCCCCACAGATGCTCAATAAGGTTTAGGTACCCTCAGCTTCTTTAGCAAGGCAGTGGTCGTCTTGGAGGTGTGTTTGGGGTCGTTATCATGTTGGAATACTGCCCTGCAGCCCAGTCTCCGAAGGGAGGGGATCATGCTCTGCTTCAGTATGTCACAATACATGTTGGCATTCATGGTTCCCTCAATGATCTGTAGCTCCCCAGTGCCGGCAGCACTCATGCAGCCCTAGACCATGACACTCCCACCACCATGCTTGACTGTAGGCAAGACACACTTGTCTTTGTACTCCTCACCTGGTTGCCGCCACACACGCTTGACACCATCTGAACCAAATAAGTTTATCTTGGTCTCATCAGACCACAGGACATGGTTCCAGTAATCCATGTCCTTAGTCTGCTTGTCTTCAGCAAACTGTTTGCAGGCTTTCTTGTGCATCATCTTTAGAAGAGTCTTTCTTCTGGGACGACAGCCATGCAGACCAATTTGATGCAGTGTGCGGCGTATGGTCTGGGCACTGACAGGCTGACCCCCCACCCCTTCAACCTCTGCAGCAATGCTGGCAGCACTCATACGTCTATTTCCCAAACACAACCTCTGGATATGACGCTGAGCACGTGCACTAAACTTCTTTGGTCGACCATAGCGAGGCCTGTTCTGAGTGGAACCTGTCCTGTTAAACCGCTGTATGGTCTTGGCCACCGTGCTGCAGCTCAGTTTCATGGTCTTGGCAATCTTCTTATAGCCTACGCCATCTTTATGTAGAGCAACAATTCTTTTTTCAGATCCTCAGAGAGTTCTTTGCCATGAGGTGCCATGTTGAACTTCCAGTGACCAGTATGAGAGATTGAGAGCGATAACACCAAATTTAACACACCTGCTTCCCATTCACACCTGAGACCTTGTAACACTAACGAGTCACGAGCTAATGTATAATGTATATGTATATTATGGCATGCCGTGCAGTTCAGAAATTATAGTATTTATAATATGATTGGTTGTATATATTGAATGAAAATCTGAATATATGGAATGAAACTTGAATATTTTGAATGAAAGTCTGAATATATTGAATGAAAGTCTGAATATAGGCTATGTAATGAAACTTATATTCAATGAAAACTTTAAGGTACATTTTTTTTAAGGTAAATTCTTTATTTAAGGTAAATAAATTAGGCTTGTTAGGTTTTATTTAAACTTTGAGATAAATACTTTGGATTAGTGCACTGCTGTATTAATGGCATGTATGTATGTATGTATGTATTTATGAGTAAAATAAATTATGAAGTTACACACTTTAACAGTGCAGTATGGTAAGAGACAAATGTTGACAGTTGACTATGAACCACAAAAATAAATAACTGCAGTTTACACTAAATTCATTGTAAACACAGTGCACAATTGTGAAAAAAAAAAAAATTATTTTACTCATAAATACATACATACATACATGCCATTAATACAGCAGTGAACTAATCCAAAGTATTCATTTCAAAGTTTAAATAAAACCTAACAAGCCTAGTTTATTTACCTTAAATTTAAAGATATAGCCTAATATTGACTACGTCTATAATCAAACCTAATACCTGTGATATTTATGAGTTTTACTATGACTGATTGAAATAAAACTCTTACCAACTGCAATTCAAATGCATTCAGTTCTATTCTTACCTCTTCTGTCTAGGACCGTTTTGAGTGAACGGGTGAAGATTGTAGATAGGAGATGCTGTGGGTGGTCCCTGTGAGGTCGAGGTGGAAGGCATGTTTCTTTCTGTTGCCAGACAAGCAGGAACTTGTTGGCCTGTGAGGTTTACCGCGTTAAGTCTACCGCAATTAAATAGCGAACGGACTTCTTCATCGTTAGAAGCTTATTGAGTCTGGTTGCCAGTATTTTGGCCCGTACATGCATTCGCCAGCGTGTTTATTAATTCGTTATTACTTAAAATTGTTGCTACTAGATTACGCGCAGACTCGCTCATAGTTCAACATCTGAACAATCACAAATGAAAAACACAAGATGGCGCTTTGATGACGTCAGTTTTCATTGAATATAAGTTTCATTCCATATGTTCAGACTTTCATTCAATATATTCAAGTTTCATTCTATATATTCAGATTTTCATTCCATATATTCAGACTTTCATTCCATATATTCAGATTTTCATTCAATATATACAACCAATCATATTATAAATACTATAATTTCCTGAACGGCATGCCATATATATATATATATATATATATATATATATATACACACACACACACACACACACACACACACACACCGATCAGGCATAATATTATGACCACCTTTCTAATATTGTGTTGGTCCCCCTTTTGCTGCCAAAACAGCCCTGACCCGTCGAGGCATGGACTCCACTAGACCCCTGAAGGTGTGCTGTGGTATCTGCACCAAGATGTTAGCAGCAGATCCTTTAAGTCCTGTAAGTTGCGAGGTGGTGCCTCCATGGATCGGACTTGTTTGTTCAGCACATCCCACAGATGCTCGATTGGATTGAGATATGGGGAATTTGGAGGCCAAGTCAACACCTCAAACTTCTTGTTGTGCTCCTCAAACCATTCCTGAACCATTTTTGCTTTGTGGCAGGGTGCATTATTTCTGCTGAAAGAGTCCAGAGCCACCAGGGAATACCATTTCCATGAAAGGGTGTATATGGTCTGCAACAATGCTTAGGTAGGAGGTATGTGTCAAAGTAACATCCACATGGATGGCAGGACCCAAGATTTCCCAGCAGAACATTGCCCAAAGCATCACACTGCCTCCATCGGCTTGCAATCTTCCCATAGTGCATCCTGGTGCCATGTGTTCCCCAGGTAAGAGACGCACACGCAACCGGCCATCCACGTGATGTAAAAGAAAATGTGATTTATCGGACCAAGCCACCTTCTTCCATTGCTCCGTGGTCCAGTTCTGATGCTCACGTGCCCACTGTTGGCACTTTCGGTGGTGGACAGGGGTCAGCATGGGCACCCTGACTGGTCTCTGGCTATGCAGCCCCATACACAACAAACTGTGATGCACTGTGTATTCTGACACCTTTCTATCAGAACCAGCATTAACTTCTTGAACAATTTGAGCAGTAGCTCATCTGTTGGATCGTGCCAGCCTTCGCTCCCTACGTGCATCAATGAGCCTCGGCCGCCCATGACCCTGTCACTGGTTCACCACTGTCCCTTCCTTGGACCACTTTTGATAGATACTGACCACTGCAGACCGGGAACACCCCACAAGAGCTGCAGCTTTGGAGATGCTCTGACCCAGTCGTCTAGCCATCACAATTTGGCCCTTGTCAAAGTTATTCACTTCACCTGTCAGTGCTCATAATGTTATGCCTGATCAGTGTGTGTATATATATATATATGTGTGTGTGTGTGTGTGTGTGTGTGTGTGTGTGTGTGTGTGTGTGTGTGTGTTCCATTTTGTTTGTCTTTGGTATCATGTTCTATTGTCCTGTCTTGTTGCCATTTATTCAGGATATACACTAATTTTTTTAATTTTAAATGGCCGTCAACAGAGAAGGATGTTTTTTGTATGCCTATAGACATATCACTGTCGCTGATTGCTGTTGCTGATGCCCATGTGATGAACACTTTAAGCAGAAGTCAGTCTCTGCTTGAATGTTAAAGTGTTGCTTCTTTACTTACTCGTGTGCTTTTGTGGTTGATTTCTGTCCAACACTCACAGTGTAGATTCATGCATTATTGTCTTGCTTGCTCAGAGGTTCAGCACATTCAATACTGGAACTAATGCAGCCACAACACATTTAGTACTGTAGGCTACTTGAAATATTTGTAATATATATATATATATATATTTTTAAATATAAATAATTGTGAGGAATTAATTATTTTAAGGAAATATGAGAGACTGGAGATGGTTGCAATACTGTTTTTATCTCGAACTTTGATGTAATTTCCCATGACAGTTTATATTTTGTACGTGCATTTATTTTGTTAATGAAATTTTCTTGTTCAAAATTATTTTAAACCAACCCCCATGAACCCCTTCCACCAACTCCAGACATTTCATTTTTAAGTGTATTAATTCAAAAAGTTAAACAAAAAAAGAAAACACTTTATTGTAAAACAGCAAAATTATTGAACACATGATTAAAAAATAAAACAAGCTAACAATTAAACATAGCAGTTTGTGTTAATCACTTTGACAGTTTTGTCAAAATGGGAGCTTGTACAATATAACATTTTGTTCAGCAATTAACAACCCTCTCTTTTTTTTTTAGCTTTTATTAAACAAATGTATCAAGTAAATGTTGTATATCAAATTGCTCAAGAGAACCTGCTGATTCAGATTATACCACTGCTATCATTTAAACATGCATTAATCTGTTCACAAATCAAATTAGCCACAAGTAAAATGTTGATTGTTGTGTTGTGGTTATTCTGAGTAGCAAATTGCTGCTGCAAATTGTCTACTTTGTTCACTTGTTAACACTTATATGGTTTCAGGCGATATTTCTGCTCTGAAACAGGAGGAAACAGAGAGAAACTGCAAGAAGTGAGCAGCTCCTCTCATACACACACACTCCACTGTAGACATGATTCACCCTCTGATTCTGTCTGGGATTTTACTTTACATCTCAGGTAAAACAAAACTATAATTCTGTTTAAAAAGCATTATTACACTATTGTACAGTCTGTTGTTAAATTGTTAAAACATTTTTTTTTTTTTTAACTTGAATTCTTTAAGCTATAATTATACTATATACATTAACATCAGTACATGTACAGTTTGTGAGTGTTTTATGTTTTTTCCTCTACATTTGTTCTTGTCTTCAGGTGCTGCTGGAGTTCATACACTGAAACTTAATATAGCAGTGAAATCTGGATCATCTGGCATTATTCCATGTGTGTATGATAAACAATATAATGAAAACCGCAAATATTTGTGTAAGGGGCCAGTTTGGAGCTCTTGCCTTATATTGGCATATGCAAATGAGACAGGAAAATATTCCATCACTGATTATCCAGACCAGAGTGTTTTTACAGTGCGATGGGACAGTCTGGAGACCGCAGACTCTGGATATTACTGGTGCGCTATGGAGATTGGTGGTTATGGCATCGTAGACGCCGGTTATTATTTGTATCTGACGATACAATCAGGTAAAGAATATTTTTCCAAATTACCTTTTTTTTCTGAGAAACATGATAATGCATTTTATTAAAATAGAATGTAATATAATAATGAAATAATGTAGCTATAAGGAATGTTATAAATAATGAAACGGTTAGAGCTGTTGTTAGTTTAGATATGATAGATATTTATGCCTGTACACACAAGTAAAAAAACTTAAAAAAGGAGAACATGAACTGAAGGCGGTTAATAATGAAGAACCCATGTGACACCAACTATTTTTAATTGCTGAGATATCATGATTGTTCTTCATTTACTGTCTAATCAACATTAATCGTTCTGATTCTGATTCCTCTTAATGATTCCGGTTCCTTGGAGAATCAGATCAGAAACTGCTGCGAATGGTGTTTTGATTCACTAAAGTAAGAACTAGCTTATAAGAATCATTCATTTGGGAATCAGAAACTCTCGCAGCACTGAATGGTTTAGATTCGAGCTGGAGTTGAGCTATGCTTGTTGCGCTGTATGTTTTAACTAAGAAATGCAATTAGTTTCTTTTTTAGGGAGTAACGTGTCGCAAACACAATATTGTAATGCATTACTTTAATAACTTTCCTCAACACTGCTCAAGTAGGAACTCTGAATAATTACTTTAAAAAAGTAAAAATGTATTAGTGTATTAGTGTAATCCAGACGTACATTCGCCATGTTGTCATTATCATGTGACCTACCAGCGTCAGCTGTCACGTCACTGTCATTTACAAATCCTTTCCCTCATGGGATAGTAAAGTGTCCATCGTATGCACACTTCAGAATCTCACCAGAAGTAGTTGGTCAACCGGGTACTTTTTGTCTACTCTTTTATGGCTAAATCCCAAATGGCACCCTAAACCCTCACGGTCTTCCTCTGAGTCCGCACTTTTGTGACGTAATGCTTTGAAAGTCTTCTGTGTATGCAGCAGCCATTGTAAGTCCACAAGACCAAAAGTGCATAGAAGTGTGCCATTTGGGATTCAGCCTATGAGTACTGTGAATTCGACACACATACCCTGTCCAAAGTGTTGCACTTTTTATTGACGCAAAGATGAGTAGGCTATGTGTATTTTGTACATCATTTGCAACTGCTTTTTATCTCTTAAAGAAGCACCACAATTTTAAAATTGTGTCTCTGAACAGACATTTAGAAGTATATTTTAAAATGCAAAGTATTGAAAATAATTAAAAAAAAAAAAAAACATTTGCAAGACTGTAAGTGTGTCCCATCAGGTAATCAAAAGTTCTACACACACTTGCAGTATTCATGCCAACTTGAACACTTAAGCCAAATACAGGAAATACGTCATGCAAGCAGACAAGTGGTCAAGTGCAAAGACTGCAAGTGTGGGTATTTGGACAGGGCAACCGTACTTCTTTTGTCACATACGCCTACTGTTTTTCACCTACTATATAGTAGGGAAGTATGTGATTTCAGACCCAACCTCTGTTTCTGATGCACCAAAAACAAAGACTTTATATATAGAAAGATAGTGTAATCAAATTACTATGAATGGGAGAAAGTGCAACACGCAACATGACGGAATAAGTCCCGCCTACTCAAATATTAAATTTAATTGTAAGCTTGGTGAACAGCTTTGGAGAATTTGATGTTTCCCCATTCAAAGAGATAGAAGCTGTACTTGCATGACTGAAATAGCTGTCCAAGAGGTGTTTCAAAGATGGCCACCAAGTGAAATGATTTGCCTCACAAGGGACTTTGACTACATTCTAAAAAAATAACTGTAAAAAAACTAAACAAATTTACACAGTAAAATACCTTTTTCCATTGAAACAGTAATATACCATAAAACAGTTGTATTCTGGATTATATTTGTTGTTTTAAGAAAAGAGGCCTATAGGCTACTTTCTTGAAAATGACAAATAATACTACCCAGAATGTATTATAATATACAGAATGCATTGTAATATATAGAAGTAATATACAGTAAAAACAATGCATTCTGGGTAATATTTGTTGTTTTCGAGAAAGTAGCCTATAGCCTACTTTCTTGAAAATGACAAATAATATTACTCAGAATGTATTGTTTTTACAGTATATTACTGTTTCAATGGAAAACGGTATTTTACTGTGTAAATTTGTTTAGTGTTTTTTACAGTTATTTTTTAGAGTGTAAACCATTTGGGAATCGGACAACATTGGTTGTGCTGTATGTTTTTAAGTTACTAAAAACTGACTCAGAGTCATTAGTTTGGGAATTGGACTGGTTGCATGTAGCCTATTTCTTTAATGCACTAAAAAGAACCGTCTTTTAAGAATCATTCGTTCTGGATCGGATTACTCTGATCGCTGATTCATGTATTTTAAAAAAGCAGTTCAGCGGTATCAGTGCAGGATATACTTTTTGAATTCAAAAATGGAAATTATGTTATTTTATATTTAGCCGCTGGATTGATGGACAAATCTTGTTGTCTTTTTGACTGTTTAAACGAGGTAAAAACAGTTTTTGTGGTGCATTTTTTACTTTTTCTCTGTGTTTTATGTGGTTTTCTACTTCTGTAGATACCTGTTTAGATTTAACAAAATATTTCATACAAATTTTTGCTATCTGTTTTCAGCTCCTGATGTGTCTGTGATGAACAGCAGTGTATCTGGACATGAAGGTGGTAATGTCAGTGTCCAGTGTTTCTACACTTCTGGATATCAGAATAAACTCAAACAGTGGTGCAGATATAAAGATCAGAGCTGTTACACAGTGGGGAGGACTGACACATCCCAGAATCCATCAGTCCAGATCAGTGATGATGGGAGAAGATCCTTCACTGTGCTGATGACTGGACTGAGACTCAGTGATTCTGGATGGTACTTCTGCTCAGTACGAGATCTGCAGGTTCCTGTTCAACTCATTGTCAATGAACCCAAACATGGTAAGATCACAAATCAGTTCAGCTATAAACATTGTGACGCTCTTAAAGGGGACCTATTATGCTCCTTTTTACAAGATGTAATATAAGCCTCAGGTGTCCCCAGAATGTGTGAAGTTTCAGCTCAAAATACCCCACAGATCATTTATTATACCGTGTTGTAAATGCCCATTTTTGAGTGTAAGGAAAAACATGCTGTTTTCATGCATATACCTTTAAATGCAAATGAGCTGCTGTTCCCCACCCTGCTTTCCAGAAGAGGGCGAAGCCTTTACAGCTCTTGCCTTGGAATAATACTCTGCCAAAAACTAAAACATCTGTTTGGTTTTGATTATCATCTCTATCACGGTCATGCTCACGTGACATTGCAGTTCTTCATCATCATGAAAATGTATTATCTGCATACGTTTTAAACCCATATCAGTCTAAACTTCTGATATATGGTTTTCTGAGTGCACACATCTGAAACACACGCACAGTTCTCTTTCACATGTTATTGCGCTTAAACTGTCAAATACAAAGTTATGTCAAAAACGTTCACATAAACACAGTCGGTTATGTCTGTGAATGTAAACAGCAAGTAAAGAAATCGCATGTGTATATTAGATCTGTGTATTAAAGTGAATGCAGCGTAATATACAGTACGTACTGCTGTATGCTGTTAATATGAATCAAACAACAAAATAAAAACAGAAAATCACTCACTGCTCTTGACTGAATTAACTTTAGTAGCTTTAGTGTCTTGAATGCTGCTGTTAAATGCTCTGGAGAGGAGATAAACATGGCAGACTGTGTACAACTCACTGAGGGCGAAGTCTATGTTAAAGGGTTAGTTCACCCAAAAATAAAAATTCTGTCATTAATTACTCACCCTCATGCTGTTTTACACCCGTAAGACCTTCGTTGATCTTTGGAACACAAATTAAGATATTTTTGTTTAAATCCGATGGCTCTGTGAGGCCTACATAGGGAGCAATGACATTTCCTCTCTCAAGATCCATAAAGGTACTAAAAACATATTTAAATCAGTTCATGTGAGTACAGTGGTTCAATATTAATATTATAAAGCGACGAGAATATTTTTGGTGAGCCAAAAAAAAACAAAATAATGACTTATTTAGTGATGGCCGATTTCAAAACACTGCTTCAGGAAGATTCGGAGCATAATGAATCAGCATGTCGAATCATGATTCAGATGTCAAACATGTCAAACTGCCAAACTGCTGAAATCACGTGACTTTGGCGCTCCGAACCGTGGATTCGACACGCTGATTCATTATGCTCCGAAGCTTCCTGAAGCAGTGTTTTGAAATCGGCCATCACTAAATAATTTGTTATTTTGTTTTTTTTGGCGCACCAAAAATATTCTTGTCGCTTTATAATATTAATATTGAGCCACTGTACTCACATGAACTGATTTAAATATGTTTTTAGTACCTTTATGGATCTTGAGAGAGGAAATGTCATTGCTCCCTATGTAGGCCTCACGGAGCCATCGGATTTCAACAAAAATATCTTAATTTGCGTTCCGAAGATGAATGAAGGTCTTACGGGTGTGGAACGACATGAGCGTGAGTAATTAATGACAGAATTTTCATTTTTGGGTGAACTAACCCTTTAATAGGGCAGAGTCTGTCAGCCATCATGGGCGGGGCCTAGGCATTTTGTGTCATCACAAATGGTAGAATCTGCAAACGCTTGTTCTGAGACACTGCTTATGATCTATGGCGATTAAAAAAAGAGGAGTGGATGATTTTTACCAGTGGCGTGTAATGGTGTTCATTTTTATGAATCAGATGTAAATTCATGTGCAATCTCTTAACGTTGACACATCTTCCTTGTTAAATGAACATTACTTTACATTACATCAAAAAAGAAAAAAAAAAGAAACCAAATACAATTCTATTTTGTAATTTCACATTAACAATGTATTGTAATAAATGTTCTATTTATCAAAACCAAGTCAATCTTAAGTCAATCTCAAGTTAATGTTTTAAGCATTTCTACATTCATTCCAAAATAATAACTAAAGGCTGTAAAAAAAAAATTTCTTTTTAATAGTCAACTTAGGCTATTTTGGTTCATCAGTCATGCTCCGTAAACACCGTCTGTCACAGACACGAAGATGTATTTTTAATTTCACCAAGCTGATTGCACTAAAAACCCCCGCAGTCATCATGCTTTCAGTCCGTTTCTAATTAGATTTTGACGTGACATAAAGTGGTGATATCTAACTGTTGATCTGTTTACTTACTTTTCAGTTAGTCTTCCCATTGACGCCATCATTTGTTCATTCAAACTGACGCGCGGAACGTGCACGTAAACAAGAGGCGGGATTTATCACACAAACCAATTATATCCAATCATAACCAATTACATCCAATCATAGCACAATGGAGACATTGCCTCCTCTCATGTTACTTTACCCCATTCATTCTCAATTACCCCCCACAAAACCCACCGCACGCTTTAGGGGTCCTAATGGTTTTCTATGAGTGAACAGGGAGGCATGACTCTTACCTGCGGGTGACTTGCGCTCTTTTTAATGTCATTATTTGTACTATTTGTGTTGTTTTATGTGTAATATTTATAAGATTACTTTCTCATCCTATTTTTTTTTTTAGGAGGCACTGCCTCCCTTGCCTCCTCGGAGGAAACACCCCTGATTTTTACCATTATAGGGTGGTTGTGTACACACACTGCCGACACACATTTATGTTCGAACACCATGTAAAAGTGAATTTTGCATCTGAGGTTCCCTTTAATGCACTAAAACTAACCTCATGTTTTTCTCCTTTCAAGCAGTGACAAACAGCCCAACAACTACACCATTTGACTCTGAGACAGACATGTAGGTGACATTTTTGACCACTTAAAACAGTGGTTTCCAAACTTTTTTGCGTGGCATACTGTCTGACATCCTTCTGTGTACCCCCTCTCTTCCACTTAGACTTCAGTCACACCTTTTCCATAAGGGACAATATTTGCCCCCTTAAATTGATTTCCCAATGCATTTTTACCTTTATAAATATCTTTATGAAATAATTATTAATGTCTATATATGAGAGAATGAGTTGGGCTAATTAAGCATATTATCTGTAAATATTAGTTTGATTCTGTACTTTAACAAATGACTTTCCTTTACTGGTCACTCTTTTTCGTGCAATTACAATAAATGGCCTTCAACAAAGGTCACAAAACCACCAAAAGTTTTATGAAAGTTGACTGTATCTAACTCTTCTGAAGCCAAATAATAGTTTTATTTCAGTAACATTGAACGTCTTGGCATTCTTGAGGAAAGAAGTGCATGGAGAAGAGTGACAAGTACATTGTTTCTTCTTTTGTGCTCCACGTATGAAAGAAAGTCATACAGGTTTGGAATGACATTATATGATTGTTCTTTCATTTTTGAGTGAACATGTTTGTCTTTCTCTTTTTACATTGTTTTGCAGGTTCACAACACAGTCGTCTGCCAACAGAAATCCTACAAGTTTGAATAAAATAGTAAACAGTAAGAAGCAGCTGAACTGGGTTGATCAGATTAAATATTTTTTTAATGTGTTTAATAACTAATTATGAAATGAAATCTGTACAATCATTTATCCATCAGAAAAGACAATGTAATACTCTGGAGTCAATCGTTGTTTAGATGCATCACATACTATGTAACAAAATTTCAGCCACATATGAAAAAAAACATCATGCTTTAGTAAATCATAATTATGACATAAAAGCAGTAGCAAACCGTGATTTTCAAAACTTGGCCCTTTCACCCCCTTCCCTCGTCGGGAAAAAAGTAAACTCAGCCTAAAATCAGCCTAACATACCGTGTCCTCTTCTATAATACTGCATGTTACCTTTGACAAGAAATGCACATTAGCGACATATACTTCCGCATCATCAGTGAACAGCAAGTGTGGCATTTTGGAATCCACCACCACAAACAAGCAATGCTGATAATCATAAATCATATCATTAGACTGGCACAGCAGTCAATTAAATGTATGTAACACACCGTATTAAACTTATGATTTGGGAAAATGTAAATACTATGCAAATTAATTACAGCAAATGTGCATGGTCGCTAAGTTAAATTTACAGACTAACCAGTAATTCTGCAAAATAACTGTTTTCTCAAATACAGCTGAACATAAATAATAGTGATGGGGAGTCGACTCCGAAAGAGTCAATTCCTCGACTCCTAATAGCCCTAGATTCAGAGTGGACTATACAGCAAAGGAATCAACTTTCGTCTTAAACGTGAATTTTGGGGCAGATTAAACATTGTATGCCTGAGTTAATGATGTTTGGTACTTCATGGCATATTTAAATGTGTTTCAGGGAGTGAATTACAGTGCAAAGCATGCCATTTCCTGTTGCTAACAGGTGGCGCTATGACTAACTGAATAATTTGCATGTAGATGTCTTTAGGCCAGGACTCTTATCAAACATGTGAAGTTGGGGAAGGTTGGACATTGTATGCCTGACTTACAACAACTTCCTGTTTCATGGCGAAACATCAGATCTTGTCATTCCGCACGGACATGCCGTTCAACGAAAACTCAAGATCTTTGCAATTTAACATCGCTAAGGCCTTTATATTAGACTGACCAAATATGATGTTCTTCTGGTTAAACCTCTGGGAGGAGTTAAAGTACAACATGGCAAAAATTTTGCGGAGAAAATTCAAAATATCTCACTTCCTGTTAGGTTTTCAGATTTTGCTCCCAGGGACTTTTTTTGTAGGTATTGGGCTGTTACGTGTGTCTACTGAATTTCATAACTGTACGTGAAACATAGCGCGAAGGGCGCTTAATTGAAATTTTGTAGGTGCCGCTATCGAGCCATTTTGCCACACCTAATTCTGAAACCCATATCAGACGTACATTTTCACCACTTCTGACGCGTGTGCAAAGTTTCATGAGTTTTCGAACATGTTTAGGCCCTCAAAAATGTGATTAATTTCAGAGAAGAACAATAATAGATCGAGCAACTACAATAGGGTCCTCACACCATCGGTGCTCGGGCCCTAACAACACAAAGTGAAAATAAAGTGGCATTTTGGAGTTACAGAAACAACAGTTACCGTGGTAAATACACAATACTAATCATGACTCACTAATTGACTACAGAAATACGAAGTCAGCTCGTAATTTCGTTTAGGCTTTATTTATAATGAAGTGATATACAGTGCGCACGCAATTGAAGAGAGCGCGCTACGATCACAGTATAATGGCTGACAGGGCAAGAAAGTTAATTTTTCTGAGTTTTACCGATATATAGTCTGACAACATCCACTGTTCGTTCACTGTTGATCTATTGAAGCTCATTTGGCACCCTTTTCCTCGCTCGTTTGACTTGCGTCTGGGGCAAAGGTGAAGTTGGAATGCGTGCCTGAAAATGCTCCCATATATTGTGGTCATAATGAGATGGTTCTGTGTCTAAATAAACACAATTCTTGTCAAGAAAAAGAAAAAGAGAGACAGAAACAGCAGTTGTCAGCAGGGTGGCCAAGCAGGCCAATGATGACCACTGCCACTCCCTATAGCTCCGCCCCTGGCTGTCATCCATTGGTATCTCTTAATTGCTGTGGTTGAAATGCTTTCAAAAGCTTTGGCTTTCTGCACAAAATTAAGCTCTGGTGTAGGTCTTTCTTTGCCAATTAACTTCAGATTTTCTTTAAAAGTTAATCTTGAAAACGGCGTGGATAATAAATTAGCAACGACGTCCGCCTCATTAGTGTTGCTTGTGGTTGCGAACAGTGTTGTTGTTGTTGTTTTTCTTATTGAGTTTTCCACACTGGGCGGAATGCGTCACAAACTTAGTGATAACAAGCCCCACCCATTAAAAGGAACTGTATGATTGGTCAATTTTCCTATAATTTAAAATTCATCAGACCACCAGTCGCATTCTAATATGGAGAAAACGGACATCTGCACAATACAAACTGAACTGGCAGATTTTCTCAAAGGGATTTAGAAGTTTATTGTCCTCTCTCAGGGCCTAGAGGGCCCTGATGGTTCCCCTGAATTTTGAGATAAAAGTCAAAATGTTGACATAAAAAGCTGAAATTCCTACGAAAGTAAAATAATAATAATAATAATAATAATAATAATAAATAAAAAATTCAAAGTAAAAGAAATTGTAACAAAAAGTCAAAATGATGAGATAGTACTTAGTCGTTATGAGATTATCAGTCATAATTATGACAAAAATTGAAATTAGGTTTCCATAATAAACAGCTTCTTTCATTAATGATAACATTATGATCAAACTAACTTGTTTCTCTGTTTATTTTTGGCAGCAGTTACGACAGCCTCAATACCTGAAACACACATGTAAGTGTGAACATTGTTATTCAGTCATTCATAGCAACCGATACCAAACTGTTACATGTCACTATAAATAATGTTATTTTTAATTGCAGAGATGAAACCAACCCATCATTAATAGCGGCCTCCGAGACTATTACTACAGAAATACAAAATGAGCATGAGTATTTAAGGCATGTAAATGGGCTTTTGCTTTAAAAGATGAACTTGCTATGCATTAAAAGTAAGTATAGTTTTGTATGATAAACACAAATATGTCTCCATCACTCTAGGCATGTTGGGATTCTGCTCGTGAGTCTTGTAGCGATGTTTGTGCTGTTGCTGCTTGTTTCTCTTGTTGTAATAGTAACCTGGAGACTGAGAAAGAAGCCAAGTGAGTTTTCTCTTACTTCTGGAGGACTGACAGTTTATTATAGTGATTCATTTAACAAATAAAGGGTTTTTTAAGAGTGTCCATGAAAAATATTGATATTTAATCTTCATATTTCACTCTGACAGAGAGGGGTCACATTAGAGAAGAAGAACATTTCAACAGCACCAGTAATACAGTAAGTGTTTTACATACTGATGGAATTCAGAAATCTTCAGAAAAGAATCTAAATCTGTGTTTGTTTGATTCAGACGCCCTCTGAAAACCAGATGACATCCAGCAGTTCAGCAGCTGCTACTGTAAGTCATCAGTTCTACCTGTAGACATTTACTGAGATGCTGATTGCAAATTAATGATCATCCGTTGTTTATTCACAGTCTTCTGCCTCAGTGGATGACAATTTAGTGACTTACAGTTCTGTGATCTTTAATAAGGCAGTAAGTGTCGTCTTTGAATGTTCTGAATGTGTCACACAGTCTGTTTGTCCAATTCAAAAAGAAACTTGTTTGTAAATGATTACACTTTTTTTTTGCATTTCCGTCATGTGACACATGTAGCACAGAAACTACACACTAATGGTTGTGATTCTTACCACTGATCGTGTTTATTCACAGAGATTATCATCAGTGGATCCAGAGGGTCATGTGATCTACAGCTCTGTGAAAAAAACTTGCAAGGCTGTGAGTTTATAACATACACACCCTGCTCCTTCTTAATAAAGTTATGAGCAATTGAAAGTAAATCATTGTAAATTAGTAATAATTCAATACAATTCTATTTGTACCATTTCAGTTTTAGTTAGTGTAAACCTGTTAACTGTCACCCTCCTTTCTGAACATAGAAATGAAAATGCACTATCCAAACATAAATGGTTGTAATTCGTGAATGGTTTGGAATAAGATTATTGCTGGAAAAAAATAAAGTACAAAAAGTTTTGATTGTAAAATAGTGCAGTAAATTTGTAATACAAAACATGACACCACCCATTAGGGGGAGGAGCCTGCTAAAAGGATTTAAGGGATAGTTCACCCAAAAATGAAAATTCTGTCATCATTTATTCACCCTCAAGTTGTTCCAAACCTGTATGAATACATTTCTTTGTTCTGTGAACACTAAAAAAGATATTTTAAGGAATGTTTGTAACCAAACAGTTGTGGGGCACCACTGACTTAGTAGGGGAAAAAACATACTATGGAAGTTAATGGAGCCCCACTACTGTTTGGTTTTAAAGCACCATTTTCATTGTAACACAATGTCTGTTTTGAACCAGATGAATATTGAGGGTTTACGCTTTCGAATGATCCCCAATTTATGATGATTAATAAATAATAGGCAATAAGAAAGAGCACCAAGCATCCCACTGGTGGCACACTGACAGTTAACAGGTTGTATGCAGCTAAAAAATGTAAATGTGTCAGTGTTGTTGCATTATATAGTTGAAATAAAATGAATAATTCCAGTCTTGCATAGAAGTGCATTTAATTTCTCTGCATCTTACAGGTACATTCCTGAGTGGATTCTTGACCAAGGACAAAGGCGACACATCAACACTTTAGAAAGAGCTGAAACCTTCATGTTTCTTTTCATGCAAGTCCAAATTAGGCCTACATAGATTATAGGCTTACATATATGCAATTTTGTTAGTTGTAATTAAATTACAGTTCATTAAAAAAAATATATATATATATATATTTTACTTTGCATTTATTTTTTGTTTGTTTGTTTTTAATAAATTTAATTGCACAATAAGGACATTAAATTATCTGTATTAAAGGGTAAGTTCACCCAAAAATGAAAATTCTGTCATTAATTACTCACCCTCATGTCGCTCCAAAACCGTAAGACAAATGAAGATCTTTTTAATGAAATCTGAGAGCTTTCTGTCCCTCCACTGACAGCTACACTACTACCACTTTCAAGCCCCAGAAAGGTAGTAAAGACATCATTAAAGTACTCCATGTGACTGCAGTGGTTTAACCTCAGTTTTATGAATCGACGCGAGTGGTGCTTTGTTTGCAAACAAAAAACAAAAAAACATAATTTACCACCTTTTTTTTTTTTTTTTTTTTACAAAATATTTATTTTGTCGCTTCATAAAAGTGAGGTTAAATGAGTCACATGGATTGCTTTTATGATGTTTTCTTTGCTACCTTTCTGGGGCTTGTTGCATAGTGGTAGTTGCGTAGGCTGTCTATGGAGGGACAGAAAGCTCTCAGATTTCATTAAAAAGATCTTCATTTGTATTTCGAAGATGAATGAAAGTCTTACAAGTTTGGAATGACATGAGGGTGGGTAATTAATGACAGAAATTTCATTTTTTGGGTGAACTAACCCAATTACTATATGTAACTAATTTACCTGCCATTAGATGCTGTAGTAACCAACACCGGTTCTCTGTAATTTCCGGCAATTATGCGTACATTAAATTGGATAAATGGTCTAATCAGTCTTGTTTGTATTATATGATGTATTTATATTGTTACAGACCAGCCTAGTTTATCAGATTAGTGATGATTTTTAGTCGGTATATACTCATAATTCAGGGATTATTTCAGTGTTTTGTTCTACTCTGCTGTATTTGATTTCTGCCAAATTTAGTCTGTAGAGTCTCTGTCTCCCTCTTCTGGTGTTGTTTGGGACCTACAGCCTTCTAAGGGGCTAATGATGTGGGTTGAGATAATTAGTGGTTCTCATTAGTGATTAATGAGAAGCCTTAAATCCCTCAGATTGTGGCATTCCCAGGGAGGAGAAGGAATGGGTGAAGAGATTTGCTGTGGTTAGTTGACGTGTACTTTGTGTGACTGTTGAGAGAATGATTGTGATTTTGTTGGATGAGTGGGATGGTGTGTTGCCTAATAAATAAATAAATAAATAAATAAATAAATAAATAAAAGGTTGGAAAAACAAATGGGGAGAAAAAAGCTTCCCTTTGGGCTTTATTTCTTTTATTTTCAGAGTAAGTGAAGGAGACTCTTTTGACTCTTAAGCTTGGGAGCACGATTTCTGTTTGTCCTTTAACATGAAAAAGTTACACACTTTAAGAATCTGTTTAATGCATGAACAACTGCTTGCCCTCTGTATGAACCCGACAAGTTAAAAGAAACTGTGTTTGAACAGTCTTTTGTTTATGGACCCTTTATAATCTGTTATACAAATGAGTCTTACTTGCAATCGTCATTATTTATTTTGCTTGTTGAAATACTTTGGATTTGAATTTATGGATTTGAACCAACTTTGTATGGTTTACGACTTTATCAGCGAATATTCCTAAGGTGGGTTAATATTTGAAAATCATTTGAAGACAAAAAGCTGTAGAAAATGTCCGCCACTATTACCCAAGATAACAGGTACTGATTATTGAACACATGTTGACCAATATAGTGGGGCATGTTGTCACAATGGAACCTGCCATTTCAAAGCAAAATTTAAAGGGGACATATCATGAAAATCGGACTTATTCCATGTTTAAGTGCTATAATTGGGTCCCGGTTCATCTACCAACCCAAAAAACGTAAAAAAGGATGACCCAATAACTTTGTTTTGGCAAACCTTTCTCTGCAAGCATGTGAAAAAACGATACGCTCAGATTTCGCTCCCCTAGTGACGTAGGATCTTATAATAGTATTACCGCCCCTTAATCTGCATGTTTCCACCCACGGCGCCACCATTTTGTTTTTGCGTAAATCATAAACGTTAGCCTGGTGTATATGGCTCTGTTTGGCAAGCTATGCTACGCTATGTATGGTGTGCGTCCATACGGGTTTTGCACAAAAGATTAACATGATGGCACATGCTAGTCGATGAGTTGAATCAACTCCACAGCAAGTACATAAATTTATCCACTAACCATTCAACGTCGAGATGCATTCTAAAAGTTGTAACTTCTTCCTGAGTCTCTCCATCAGTGTCCGACTCCGGTTTGAGCAATGTAAGGCTGAACGCCGTTACTGACAATCACCGTTTTGACTGCGTGAGATTCTCCTGCTTTGTTGTTGTTGAGAAATCAAAACAAGCCTGAGCTGTTAAAGCTCCGCCCTCTTTTGAAAAACGGGCAGGGAGCAGCAGCTCATTTGCATTTAAAGGGACACACACAAAAATGTTTTTGCTCACACCCAAATAGAGGCAAATGACAAGCTATAATAAATGATCTGTGGGGTATTTTGAGCTGAAACTTCACAGACACATTCTGGGGACACCAGAGACTTATATTACAGTACCTTTTCATGATGGGCCACACATTTTTAATAAGAGACGGATCTGGATTGCAGACAGGCCAGTCAGTCACATCCCTTCTACAGTTTAGCGTGTCTAAGAAACCACTCTGATGTAGCACGTACAGAATGAGGCCTGGCGTTGTCTTGCTTTCTCAGGAAAGAATGTCAGTATATGTCAAATACATACAGTACTATCCCAATATACGCCTCCACATCAATGGAACCTTCACACATGTGCAAGTCAGCCATGACATTTGCACTGATGCACCCCCGTACCATGACAGATGTTTGCTTTTGCACCTGTCGCTGATGAAAGTCTTTAGGACTGAGAACTCAATGTCCGTTTTTCCCAAAACAAACTGAAACGTGCACTCACAGCACACATTTCCACTGTCTTTTAAAGTCAGTTAAAGTGTGTGTGTGTGTGTGTGTGTGTGTGTGTGTGTGTGTGTGTGTGTGTGTGTGTGCGTGTGCGTGTGCGCGCGTGTGTGTGTGTGCGTGTGTGTGCGCACAGGATTTGTCTGATTTCAGTTTTTGTCAGTGAGTACAGAAACAGGAACGGCTCATTATCAGAAGCAGGAAGTCAAATGTTCATTTCACTGTCTTTTACTCACTCTGGCGGTCACATGGCTCTTCCTCCGATGCTCTTTGGTGTTTTACTTTACACTGCAGGTAAGACACAGAAATTACATTCTACCCTCAAAACATGCTTTTTTTTTTTTTTTTTTTTTTTAATAAACCACGTTGTTCTCCTGTTGTTTCTTTATATTTTTTGATTGATTTCACTTCCTAAAGACAGCAGGGTAAGCAGCTAGTACTTCATGTATATTTAAATATACTGTATATGTATCTATATATAAATAGTATAATCTTCAGGGCTGTGGGAGTTCAGTTTATATCCTGCTGTGTAAGACTTGAACACAAAGGAAATATTGTTTTAATTTCACATAAGAAAGTTTTCAACAGCTTTTTTAAAACGTTGCAGTAACCCCAGGTGAAAAAAAGTGCACTAAAATACACTTCGTTTTAGTACACTTAGTACACTTCCATAAAGTGCTCTATTTTCGTGCACTAATTTTGTACTTAATATACTAAAAAATTCTTCTTTAGTACTTCTTCAGATAATCTTAAGAACATCTCAGTGTACTCAACTGTGTTATTTTGAGACACCATGAAATATGAACTAAAATGTGCTTTTAACATACTATCTCTGTATTAAAAAATGTATTTAGTTACCACTTGTAGTAGGCTACACTTGAACCCATCTTTCATACACTTTTAAATATACTCATCAGACATAGAAAATACACTTATGAATTATTTAAAATATAAGAATAATATATGATAAATATATGTTTTTATAATGTATTGGCCACATATTTTTATGTAAGCAATAAAGTACGAGAGGCTGTGCTGTATCGCGAATAAGTAACAGCTGAAGGGCGTTGTTGCCTACAACCCCTTCAGCCGTGACCTATTCACGATACAGCACTAGCCTTGAATACCTTATTGCTTTTATAAAACGGTTACCACACAATACAAATATTAAAGCCAGAAATATGTATCAATGCAACTTTCATGTAGTAATTTTTTTCTAAAAGCCTTCCTTCCGCCGGAAAAAATAGTCCTGAAAAGTCGGGAATATTGCGACTGATGTCACTGCCATTACACAATAGGCTGAGAGGTGCTGCACGTGATTAAGTTAGCCGTTACGCTTTCTCCAATGGTAAGAGATACAGACCCTCTCATCTCCCTATAATATACAATCTCTGCTTTTACATTGAAAAGACTGAATTGTTGTGAACACGGAACAAGACGCAACTGACAAATGCTTTGACTAGCACTGTCAGTCATGGGAAAACCCCTTAAATGTTAAAAGGACAAGATAATACATCGAACATTTAAACAGAATTTTTATTATGAACATAGGACTGACCTGAAGGAAAATGCTAAATCTGAATGCAGGTAATAAACTCGCTCACTCTATCTCTTTCTCACAACACTCTTCTACATAATACAGTAAGCTTCAATGAACAATATCAGTTGAGAACATACAGTTCTACACTACACAACTAAAGGTGTTGTGTAGTGATACACAGAACCGTTGGGTGAAGCGGTCATAGCCGTGTTTTATCGTGAATAAAACACAGCTATTGACCAATCAGAATCAAGGACAGGAACTAACCATTTTATAAACATTAAATAATTGTACATCAAATGTATTGTAACCTAAGTTTAAATTAAATTGATTTAATTAAAAATATATTACTAATGTACTAGTTATAAGTACATTTTCCCAACTGTGGTACTTAAGTACACTTAATAGAAATGCACTAATTAGCACTAACACTTAAATAGTAAACAAAGCATACAGAAGTGTTTTATTAGTGCATTACATAAAAGTGTGCTATGAACGCTTTACATAAAATTTTAGTGGATTTTTATATATACTATCTGTCACTAAGTTCTATTTTAATGGATTCTCATGAGAAATAAAATTTACAATTTAACAGTATTTCACATGACAGTATTTAAAGACACCATTATCATGTAGTTAAGTATATCATTTAAAGGGAATATTGACATAGATTACTGTATAAGTCTACTAAGATTGAACTAATTTTTAAAGCATTCAACGCACACTTTTTAAGGAATACACTAATAAAACTCCTCTGTATATTTTTGTGGTAGTATACTTTATTTCAATGCACTAAAAATCAATTTAAGTATTAATGGTATGTTGTATACGTTTTTAAGTGCACTGAAGTACTACTGAAGTAGAAATATACTTTTAATTAGTGTATTTATAGTGTATAACTTTTACAATTTTATTTAGCACAAAAAATAATAATGTACCACAAATGTACTTGCTTGTATTTAAGTCTTTTTAGGGCATTCAAGTATACTTTTTCTTTTTTTTTTCACCTGGGACCTCAAGATTGCAACTGATTTTTGACATATACGGAAAAAAACATGTTCTATAAATATACCTCTAATACAGTACGTTTTTGAAATGACAACATTAAAATAAATCAGGAATTAAATCATATATCATAAAAAGAAAGTTCTCAACACAAATATAACATTTCATTTGATGTACTCTTTATCTCATTATTCCTAAAAGCACCATTCCTCAGACTATAGATAATATAAAACTTAGTATAATATATTAAACTTAGGAGGCCACTTCTCCATATTTCACCTGCCTTAAGTTCAACAACTAAGACATTTTGTAAGAAAATGAAGACAGGAGGTCAAACCAAAGTGCAAATAAAAACCTCTGAACACTGAACAGATTCATATAAAATAATTATGCATATTCCTTTAAGTGTTTTTAAAGCAGTGGTTTGAGAAATGAATTAACTGTAACTTACATTACAAGAAGAATTTTGCTGATTTGTGTGTGTTTGTGTCTACAGGAACTCTGAGCATGAAGACATTAGATCATGTAACTGTGAGAGAAGGAAAAACTGTTACAATCCCGTGTCTGTATGACAGTCAGTATAAACTGAACCCAAAATACTGGTGTAGAGGGCCTTATTGGTTATCTTGCCAAATCACAGCCCGTGCAAATGATATAGGGAAATGGACAATAACTGATTATCCAGCACAGAATATTTTTATTGTGAAACTCAACAATCCAACATCCTCAGACTCTGGAAATTACTGGTGTGCTGTGGAGATCGGCACTTATACAAATCCAGATGATAAAAAACATTTGTATTTAACTGTTAAACAAGGTACATTTTTACTTTTCCTCTGTGTGATATGTGGTTTTACCTGTTTAGATTTAACAAAATATTTCATTCAAATTTTTGCTATTTGTTTTCAGCTCCTGATGTGTCTGTGATGAACAGCAGTGTATCTGGACATGAAGGTGGTAATGTCAGTGTCCAGTGTTTCTACAGCTCTGGATATCAGTATAAACTCAAACAGTGGTGCAGATATAAAGATCAGAGCTGTTACACAGTGGGGAGGACTGACACATCCCAGAATTCATCAGTCCAGATCAGTGATGATGGGAGAAGATCCTTCACTGTGTTGATGACTGGACTGAGACTCAGTGATTCTGGATGGTATTACTGCTCAGTACAAGATCTGCAGGTTCCTGTTCAACTCTTTGTTACGAGGGACAATAAATATAAAAATACAAGTAAGTCATTTATTTCATTTATCTTGTGGAAAAGTATTTAATTGACATAAGACATAATGCATTTATTTATATATGAAGTGTGTAATTTCTAAATTATATTTTATTTCAAATTACATTCTAGTGAATATATATATATATATATATATATATATATATATATATATATATATATATATATATATATATACATAAATATTTTACAATAATAATATAAATGATATAATTAAATTACAATAATAAATATTTACGTAAATGTAAAATTAATAGCTAAAGATTGTCTAATAAACATTTTAAACCCATAAAGTTCCCATTGTACCTTGGGACAAAGTTCCTGCATCTGTGTATCAAACATTGTGTATCAAACATCATTTTTTTATCATATGTAACTGATGTTTTGCTTTTTGTCCTCCAAACTCAGCTGAAAGTGATATAAGCTCTGATCCTTCTTCGTAAGTAAATCTCTGAAAGCTGAATCAATCACTAAGAATGTCAGACAATGATCTCACTGTAGTTAGAGGTGGAAAGATTTTGCTGCCTACAGATTTAAAAATGGACTTTTCTTTATTACGTTATTGTCATTTTAAAACCAAAATGATTCTATTTGTGGTAACAGCTCTACAAGTGAAAACCACCATACAGAGGTCACCTCATCTGAACACAGAGATGGGATTTTTCTGCTGCTCTGGACTGCTGTGCCGCTACTTCTGCTTCTGATGCTGGTTTTGGTGATCTGGAGGATTGTACAAAAACGCAGTCAGTTCAAACACTTAGGCCTATTCAATTCAGAGCAATATTCCACTGCTAATGCCTCAAATCCAATTTCACAGGATTTATTGCATTACCTTTGGTGAAAACTCATATTTTAGTCTCCATGAATATCACTTATGTTTTTTCATTTGTATAAAACTTTTATAGGTTGCATGTGGTTTTATGATATGATTCTTCCTGTTTTAATATAATTCTTCCTGTTTTAAGATTTGCCCACACAAGGACCAGACGTCTGTTCTGAGGTTTGTGTTTAGGCCTTGAAATATCTACAGATCAGACATACACCATCTAACATTGCAACATGACCTTAAATTCGTAAAATCCATCTGAATAATCTTACAAAGTTTTGTTTGTGCTCTTCTTGTACAGACAGAAGTTCCTGTGACGTATGACACAGTGGTCTTCAAGAAAGGAAAGGACAATGAACAAAACCAGGTCTCGAATGTAAGCATTAATACATTGCTGGCACCACAAATGCATATACTGTAAGCATATATGCAAAACTATGATATAATCTATTTATGGCCAAGCAGGTGATTTCATGATTTTTTTTTTCTTTTTTTCGTGGAAATGCATCTCAGTGCTTTTAATCACTGGCTTATTGAAATTCATCTCACTCCATCTTGTGTTTTATTAAATCATTCTCAGAGCTGTCCTCCTGACCAAGAAGAAGTGATCTACAGCACTGTGAAACATCACTAATAACAGATGATCTCTGACACACTGGCGATTCACATTATGCATATTACAATCTCCAGTAATGGCATCTTTGTCTGTTTTACATCATGTAACTTTTCCTTTAAAGCCACAAAGGACGTGACAAAGAAAAAGAGGAACTTCCAGCACATGTTTTAAAATGTGTTGTTTGCAGTTTGATAGGTCATGGTTGTGTCAGATTATCGTTTTACTATTAAGAGTTTTGCCACAACTGCAAACTGCAAGTGTGAAAGTGTCACCTAGGCCTATTTATTAGCATATGTTTGCAGAGGTACATTTTCTTCTGCTTTTCTACTTTTATTCTTAATCGATGTGAGAAGTAAAACTGAAACACATCATGACCACATCAGAGAGCAACACAATCCGTTCCGTAAGATTTGTTACACCACTTCAGAAAAAACCTGAAAAAAATACACTGATTACTCAGTATTTGGCTGTGCAATAAAGGATTTTTTTGAGCTGCTAAATATTTTAGCATTATTATTGTTGATTGTATAAAAACATGTTAAAACATTTTCTCCTTTTCCAGATTAATATTTGCTGTAAGCCATTTGTAGGTTGATTTTCTCAAAAACTGTATGTGAAATGCATGGGAAGTATTTCAATCTGTACATCAAGAAATATTTTGCTTAAGAAATAATGCCGTTGAAATGTAGGCTATGTATCATATTAATACATAAAAAATAAATATACTGTATATAAAATATGGGATTTTATATATATTTTTATCACGTGTGTGTGTGTGTGTATGTATATATATATATATATATATATATATATATATATATATACACACCGATCAGGCATAACATTATGACCACCTACCTAATTGTGTTGGTCCTCCTTTTGCTGCCAAAACAGCCCTGACCCGTCGAGGGTAGGAAGCTAGGAAATTTATAGACCTATTGAATGTAAAGCAGCTTACCTTCGAGTCCAGGTGACGGTCAAACTTTCACTATTTTCCTTTGACACACACTAGCAAATCTCAAATAAATGCATAATTTATTCGGATAAAATAGGTTGATATTTGATAGACATTTGACAGAAATACACAAACTATTGTATTGTTGAGCAGAAGCTTAACACCTTGAGATGTTCCCACAAGCTGTAATGAATGCTTTTATACAGTATACCCTGATGTGATCATCACTACTCAATTGTCCATATAATGCTGGGGAAGAAAATAGCAAAGAGGAAAAAATACCCACACTCTCAAAAACAATACTGTTATATATGAAAGAAACTGGCATATCTAATAACTTACAAAAGCTAGCTGTGAATGTAGAGTCCTGTTTGTTTATTCACAGTGTTATTCCAACAGAGGTCAAGAGTATGAGAGCAAATGAGCCTCAGACAGAAAATAGATGCGACTACTTCATTTGTATCCCGTCTGTAGTAAACACACCACCCACCCGCATTTGGTTGTTGTTTTAAGCAGGTTTCTTTCTGTTCTGCTGCCTGCAATTCACAAATAAATCCACACAGGAATGCATCTGAAAAGAAAGAATACTTGAAATATGTAGACAGCATTTGCAAGAAGAAGGACATTAAGCTTTTCACACTGTCTGGCACAGGGACGTCGCGACACATATGTCCTTTGCTGTTGTCCTCACGGTCCCTGTTCAAGAGGTCAAACCCTCTGATTGACCTCAGCCTGGATCACTTCATTTCACAGTAACAAGACAAAAAATACCCAGTTTTTGGTAGTTTCATGTAACCTCTTCTTTTAAAGGTAACGGCTCTCATTCCACAAGAATTTGCTTTAAGCAAAAACCAGCACTGTTGTCTTGAAGGAAAAGTTCATCCAAAAGTGAAAATATATTCATTTATTCACCCTCATGTCGTTCCGAAGGAGAGTCTGCGATATAAATGATATTTATCTGTCATAGTGAGTGGGGATACTGGGTTGTTAAAACATTTTTAACGGTTTCTTTAAATGACATTAAAATCACAAGAACGTCTGTGATAAGAGCACTTTTAGTTTTAAGTTTTATGTGTCGCAGTTTGGCCTTTTCTTTCTGCCATCGCAAAGTGAAAAAGACACCAGATTAAATTAACTGTGTGAGTCATTTGCTTATTTTGGAGCTTTGGTGTGCCGACTTTTTTCTGCATTTTATTATTTCTTTTGTCGAGCACCTAACCTTGAGCACATTTTTGCCGGTGATGTGTGTGCTTTTGTCCTGGTTTTTATGCATCGCAGTTTGCCATTTTCTTCCTGCCATCGCAAAGTGAAAAAGACACCAGATTTAATGAACTACACTACCGTTCAAAAGTTAGAGGGATGTTTTTTAATGTTTTTGAAGTTTCTTTTATGCTCACCAAGGTTGCATTTATTTTATGATCACTACAGTAAAAACAGTAATATTATTACTCTTTGAAATAACTGTTTTCTATATGAATATATTTTAAAATGTAATTTATTCCTGTGATGCAAAGCTGAATTTTCAGCATCTGTTATTTTTTATCTGTGAAACACAAACAGGAACTTGTTGAATATGCACAATGTTTTTGTAAATAACACTTTAAGTCTCCATTTGCAAATCTACCAAAAATAATCCAGCGTAAACAATGCACATGATAACAGTTTTCATTTTTGGATGAATTATTCCTTAAATGGTTAATTCACCCGAAAATGAAACTTCTGTCATCATTTATGTCGTTTCAAACCTGTAAGGCTTTTGTTCATCTTCGAAACACATTTGAACATATATTTTAATGAAATCTGAGAGATTTCTGTCCCTCTATTGACAGCTACGCAAGCACTTTAACGCTTCAAAAAGTTCATAAAGAGATCCATGTGAATTGAATGGTTTAGTCCAAATTTTCTGAAGAGACACAATCGCTTTATATGATGAACAGATTAAATTTAGGCTTTTATTCACACATCAGTTGTGGTAAATGGAAATAATAATAATTAATAATTCCTTACATTTATATAGTGCTTTTCTGGGTACTCAAATCACTTTACATATGGAAGGGGGAACCTCCTCAACCACCACAATGTGCAGCATCCACATGGATTATGTGACGGCAGCCATATTGCGACAGAACGCCCACCACACACCAGCTTATTGGTGGAGAGGAGACAGAGTGATGAAGCCAATCAGTATATTGGCTTCTCAAGCATGAAACTCAAGCATGTTAGCTTGACGTGTGAGAACCAATGAGGTTCATTCTCATGTTACGCAACATGTTTGAGCTTTCGCAAGAACCAATGAGGTTTGTTCTTTCTTGTGTGTTAAAGCAAGTATGGTTAAGATTGTGTTTATGTTCACTAATCAATGTTTATATGTGAATAAAAGCCTAAATTTAATCTGTATTTCGAATAAAATGATCGAGTCTCTTCAGAAAATTTGGACTGCTCAATTCATATGGATTAGCTAGTTTTACAATCTCTTTATGAAATTTTGAAGCGTTAAAATGATAGTTGCATACCTGTCAATGGAGGGAAAGAAATCCTTTAGATTTCACTTAAAAGATCTTCATTTTTGTTCTGAAGATAAACAAAAGTCTTTCAGGTGTGGAACGACATGAAGGTGAGTAAATAATGAGAGAATTTACACTTTTGGGTGAACTAACCTTGTAAAAGCTGCTGTGTGCAATGTGCAGAGAAGATAATGTAGCCATTAAATTAAGTATCCATTCGCAGGTTGATTTCCCCAACGAGAGTAAACGCTGATGTTTTCAACATTTTTATGCTTGTTTGAGCAGTTCAACTGTCTTAAAATTAAAGGTTCTCAAAGGGGGGTTTCATAGTAATGCAATAGAACAACCATTTCAACCTTTCAGTGAACAATTCTTAAAAGAAACATTTTTTTTTTTCTTAGTGTGAAGAACATTTTAAAAATCTAAAGAACTTTTTACATTATAATGAACCTTTTGTGGAATGGAAAGATTCTATGGATGGTAAATGTTCTTCATAGAACCATCAATGCCAATAAAGAACCTTTATTTTTAAGAGTGTAGCAACACTGAATCCACCAATGGTGTGAGTTTAGAACCGGTACAACCTGCTAACAGGGGAAATGTTGCAATCATTTTGCAAATACATTTGATGGCACTGAAATTGCACAACGCAGCTTTAAAGTCTCTCACTCCCTTAATGCTTTAAAAAAAACATTTGTGCTCTCAGAACAAAAGGAAATTCAGCAGGATAACATCTACTGGCAAAAAACAGTCTTTCCAGTGATACAGTTCAGCAGTGGATCTCATAAGCGATCTGCGTGTCAAACAGCAAGCTCTGGTTCATGAACAACCCTTCGGGATCAAGCGGAGGTCCTTCGCCTCCTTCTGCGGGAGCCCTCCGGGGTCCGATCCCTGTGGCCCGGCCTGGAGTCAGACACTCACTGGCCTTTATCACCGAACCCTGTTGGGTGCATGTCGGCGGTGGAGGCAGCACCGGTTTGGCGCGGTTTAACACGTACATCTCGTGGCCGCGTTCGTCCCGGTACTCTTCGAGCTGAGCGAATGTGGTGGGACCGTCAGAGTAGTCGTTGACGTAGAGGATGCTTTCCTCTTTGCTGGCGCCGTACCCGCCTTCCTCTTTCTGCCGCTGGCGATGGCGACTGTAAATCATGCAAAGCAGCAACAGCGCCGTCAAGGCAAGCAGCGAGATTCCCACCGCAATGGCCGTCTGCGTGGCGGTTCCCAGCGCGTTGAAGTCCATGCTTTCGAGCTCATACAGCGGCTCCTGACTCACGTCCACAGAGGAAGGATGATAGTAAGACGAGGAATGCAACCGAGGCCAGATTTCCGAGCGGGACGAAGACATGTTCACCGAGAGATGAAAAGTCACACGAGCCACGCCACCGGGATTCCAGGCCTCGCATTCGTAGCGTCCGGCATGCGCCACCGTGACGTTGCTGAGAAACAACATCCCGCTTCCCGTATCAGGATCAAAGTTTTCCCGGTCGCCTCCCTCCTCGGCTCCTCCTCGGACTGGCCCACGACTCGACTGTCCTCCTTTTCCGCCAGGCCTGGCCGTCACCAACCTGCCGCCGGTCCTTGCGTCTCCATCCATCCCGACTTCCTGCACCAGACCTCTGGGAGACAGCTGGGCTTTTCCGTGAGACGCTTTCCTCCAGGTGACTTGTGGCTGCGGGTATCCGGACGCCTGGCAGGACACGCGTAGACTCTCCCCCAAACGCACCGTCAAGTGGCTGGGCTCCAGTTGCACTACAGGCGGGATGCAAACAAGGCTGTTTGGGGGAACCTCGACCAGACTGAGGTGGGAGAGCCGCGGAGGTTCAGCGCATAGCATCCGGCGCTCGGCTGAGCTCAAAAGCCTCTGACCCTCTTCATTTATCCAGCCACGTAGCCAGTGCAGAGCACAGTCGCAGCGCCATGGGTTATCTGTGAGAGCAAACACAATATAAGCCTTTCAAAATACAGCATTATTAAATATTTATCCGATGGCATGTTGTGCAAAAAATATTCGAGCAAACGTAAAGCTGGGCTGACATCTAAATGCCATGTCAGTGTGGTAAGTTTGCCGGTCATACAACAGCACAGCACTGGATCACAGTGAAGGCTTGGATCATGAATATTAAATAGTTTACTTAAATGGGCAGAGCTACCAATGGAAATACGACCTGTCTCACATGTGTGCTTTTCTAAGGATAAAAGTCTAAACAGTAGAATAATTAAAGGGGACCTATAATGCACCTTTTCACAAGATGTAACATAAGTCTCTGGTGTCCCCAGAATGAGTCTGTGAAGTTTCAGCTCAAAATCCCTCACAGATCATTTATTATAGCTTGTCAAATTTGCCCCTATTTGGGTGTGAGCAAAAACACGCCGTTTTTGTGTGTGTCCCTTTAAATGCAAATGAGCTGCTGCTCCCGGCCGCTTTCCAAAAGAGGGCGGAGCTTTAACTGCTCACGCTTTGGTTGCTCTTACCTGTGACTCTCAGCACCTGCAGGCTGACGAGGGGTTTCAGTGACGCGGGACTCAGGGTCCTTAGGTTGTTCCTGCTCAGGTCCAGAAGAGCCAGAGAGGACAGACCCACCAGAGCTTGATCTCCCAGCACCTCCACCACATTCTCCTGCAGATGCAGCTCCTGCAACCGCTGGAATCAATTCATCAACATTTCATCATGATGATTGCAACGAGCATGATCGGCACTATCATAAAAACACACTTACTCTAAGCAACCTAGAGTAAAGCAGCGTTGTCTATTTTTAGTTCAGTGTCTCCATCCAATTACCATATTGCTGAAAAAAAGTCCCTATTAATTTAGTTTTTGTACTGCTTTTCTGTGGTTCCTGTTTCTATTCTATTCTTATGAGTATTTTTAAAACTTGCACAATTTGGGGTAACATTGTATGTAATGTAAAGGTTGTGCAAATGTGTAAAACATTCTAACATTAATTTCATTGGAACTGCCTTATTTCATAAATGTCAGGATAAAACTTAAAGCAGAGTTGTTGTTGTTATTATTATTGTAACTGATTCTAAAACTAAAACCATAAAAAATAATTTTTGCTACTTATAATAAAACTAAAAATACAATCTGTTAACTGAAATAAAATAAAATATAATATTTTATTTCCTCAGACATGACACACAAGCCCTCAAAAACACACACACTACAACATAGTCTTACACACTGGTGCAATAATTTCAAAACAACATTTCCAAAACTGGTAAGTTATGTAAGTTATATTGCACAACCAATTTTTTTTTAACTATGATATGAAAGTTTGTTCTTTTATAACACAGTAAAAAAAAAAAAAAATATATATATATATATATATAATAAAAATAAAAATTATTCCGCCTTAGCAGCTTTTTGGTTAGGGTCAAGCCAGAGAATCTCATCCACATCACAATTGGCCCTAGCCAGGCAGGGGGGGTAAAATCATCTTCATGACTGCCTGATCCACCCCTGGCACGCATATGTCTAGGCAGGCTTCTTCCATGGCCTGGAGGAGGTGAAGACGGATATAAGGTTCTCGGTCATACACTTTCCACCGCCATGCCGAAAAAACTCCTCTATCGGGTTTAGAACAAAAACTCTGTCTGTATGCGAGGCAATTTGATGCATTTCTTTATTACAGTAGCATAGTGCAACAGTGTATGTGTTTTCACAGCACAGAGTACAGCACTCAAAAGTTACTGTACAGAGCAGTCTTACTGTAAGTACACCTACCTGTTTTCCTTCCTGAAGGTTCTGATGATGGAGGCGAACTCAAATTGAAGTGTTCGATGAAGCGACTCAAATTTGGCTATACTCGTTGCCCAGCCTCCCTCATAGTCATACCATGGACAAGGTCAACTAAAGTGGCTTGAATTTCATCCGAGACTGCTTGTGTCCTTGCCCTTGCCCTTCTCCTTCCTTGTTCTCATCCTCTTTCTCCACCTCCTCCTCCTCCTCTTCCTCCTCCTCCTCCTCCTCTCCCTCCTCGACCTATCCCTTCATTTCTCTCTGGATCCATTGTTCCAAAATTCAATGAACTGATTTGGGCCCTTTTATCTATCTATTGAAGGTTCTGATTGATGTGTGTTCAATTTTGACTCTTAGTGTTTTTACCTGGAGAATTGTGTGCTAATTGAGCTCAAGCTGTGCTGACTTGAGTGAACAATATTGAATGCTAGTGCTTTCAAAATGACCACATGGTGTAGGCAATAAGAAATTGTGAAAGAAAGGGAAAGGGAATTGTGTGTAGATTTTGCAGTGACAGTTCAACAAATCTGACTCATGTGTTAAAACAGGGGAGTAGTGTTTATAGTTTAGGGAAATAGGCGTGCTTTTTGATAAATGGCGTTATGGTTTTGAAATTTTAGTTCAAAAGCCTAGTTATAGTGTTTAAGCAATAGAGAAAAACTGTAATACTGGAAATTAATGTTCCCATAACATACTGTAATTGGAAATGTTTGCAGATGGCACAGACAGTCCTTTCACCTGCAGTCCACGGAAAGTGTAGTCCTCCAGTCTGGTGATCTGGTTTCCTGCGAGGTAGAGGATGCGCAGGTGATCCAGGCCACGGAACACGTCCGCTGTGATCAGGTGGATGCGGTTTCCGTTGAGCGCGAGCTCCAGAAGCAGGCCCAGGTTTCTGAACGCCCCGGGTTCTAGCGTGGAGATGCTGTTATTCTGCAGGTAGAGGTAGTGCAGCTGGCCGAGGTCAGATAGATCCCGCTGACGGATCTGTCCTATGGCATTGTCCTGTAGAAAGATGGTCTGAACCAGACACAAATTCCATAGGAGAAACATTAGCACATGACACACAGTTTTAAAAGAAAAGAGAGAGTGAGTGATAGTGCTTAAAGGGATAGTTCACCCCAAAATGAAAATTCTGTCATCATTTACTCACCCTCAAGTTTTTCCAAACCTGAATGAATTTCTTTCTTCTGCTGAACACAAAATTATTTATTTTACAGAATGTGGGTAACCAAACAGTTGATGGGCCCCATTGGCTTCCATAGTATGGGGAAAAAAATACTATGGAAGTCAATGGGGACCATCACCTGTTTGGTAACAGAATGATGGCAGAATTTTCATTTTTGAGTGAACTTTCCCTTTAATTTTATAAACCACCATTAAAAAAAAAAAAAAAAAAAAAAACTGAAGCCATGAGAACTAGAGATAATCAGTTTGACCAGTATTTCTTACTAATATTCACACTTTTCAGCTTTAAATAGCTGGCCTAAGAAAAAACAACAACACATAATTCCATTCCATGTAATAATAATAATAATAAATCATGTTAATAATGAAATGATTGAGATTATTATTATTAATAATAGAATTATTGTAAGTATTATTATTGTTGTGTTGTTGTCATTATTAATATAATTATTATTAATAATAACAATAATAAACACAACATTATATTAATAATGGATATTACATTCATATATTAATATTATCAACATAATATGGAAATAATAATAATAATAATAATTAATATTGCATTATATTAATAATGCAATAATAATTATTAATAATGAGATGATTATATTATTATTATTATTAACAAAATTGTAAGTATTATTATTTTTGTTATTGTCATTTTTAATTATAACAATATTAATAATATAAAATTATATTAATAATGGAATTATTATTATAATTTTTATGTTTTATTGTCAGTCTAATGATCATTTAGAACAATAAAACAACAATTAAAATAGGTTCTGCATATTATTATTATTACTGTTATTGTTAGTAGTTTTCGTCATTATTAATAACAATATTAATAATAAGTTATTATTATACATGTTTTACTGTTGTAGTGATGTATGATCATTTGGTTAAAAAACAAAAATAAAACTAATTAAAATTGGTTCTGCATAAAAGGCATAAAAGTCAGTAAAAGCCAACATCTAGACAATCTCTATTGCTTGCAGTATAAGCTTCGTTGATTATAAAAGCTACATCCATCTCATCCATGTCGGCCTGAGTTTCTGTTCTAATCAGTGAGAGCAGCAAGTGAGACTGCTGACAAAAAAAAAAAAAAAAAAAATCCTTTTAGGCTGTTCTGAAACACACAAAAAAAAATGTTTCTTTCTTTAGCTGTTCCATCTTCGCTCTGTTCCAGGTGAATTCAGAGTAAAAGAATTCAATACAAAGTTCTGTGAGTGTTGCACAGTTCTGGGTCGACTATCAGTGAAACATGCAAATAAATCAATTACCAGCATCAGAAACAGCATTAATGGGCTTTCACAAGAGCAGAAGGACTGAGTGGCCTGTCTTCAATACTTTAACTCTATTAATGATACAACATATTACACTAATTAATTTTCTAATTGATTTCTATCAAGCTATTGTCTATGATCAAACACAGGCCGAGCCGAAGCAAATTTCTTGTGAAGCATAGGTTATACAGGTCAATTGAGCAATTTATGCAAGCCGGCTCATGAATATTCACAAGCTGCAGTAATGTTAGTGATGTGACTGGGGCAGATACATAGACATGCAAATAAGGTCCTCGGGGTGAAGTTGGCCATGGGAGTCGCTGATTTAACGAATGATTCCCAGCACTATCTGGAGTTATGATCTATAGTTTTAATCTCAACTTTGCTGTATTGTGGGTCAAGGTGAAGACACAAACAAAAGAAGGCAGTATCTTATCGTTTACGTTGACCAGATGACCAGAATAAAAATTGGGACAGGATGGTGAGTAGACCTGCAGGCCAAATGCAGCCTGGTGTGATTTAATGTAATGTTTTTGTTTTTATTCACAAAAGTCTGTGAAGAAGAGAATGGAAACCTTTGTTATTTGTACGTACAGTGGTTCACAATAAGAATAAAAACATTTACTTCAGTAAACAGGGTCAGCTTTGATTTTATGTTGACTTTATGACAGCTGATCAATGGTTACCCAGGTCATTCTCAAAACATATTGATTTTCAACATCTTGAATTTGGAATTCAGCTCCGTTTTCTCTCATAAAAGCAAATGGAAAGCATTTATAAACATCTTGACATTATTACTTATCATACACTGAACAAAATTTGGTGTAGAAACAATTTTCTCTCAGAAATTGCTAGTAAATTTCACAAATTGCACAGAAACAGCAAGTAACACATTGAATTAAATGTGAAATTTTGAAGTAGTTTGAAGTTTTTTTCTAGTAAAACTTACTCCAATAGTCCTTGTTGTATTTACAACTTTAAACGTTTTTTACAGTGTACCGCTCAAAAATGATAACATCAAATTATTTTTTAATGAAAACTTTTACACAAATATTAAACATTGTAACACCAATGACATTTAAATGAACTGTTAATTATATTATTAAAATAATTAATTTGCAAACTGTGTAAATTAAATGTAAATGAACTTTTCAGCACACATTTGAGCAGCCTCTTCCTACTCTGAACTTTGATGTTCAAAGTGATTTTTTCATACTGTTTTTAACATTGATAATACCAATAAACATCAAAAACACACACACTAATTATTATGATTCGAATATTTATTAAAAAAAATGTTATCTATATTATTAATTGTTTCGATTAACAATTATATTTAAAAAAAATGTAAATGTCATAAAAATGGTGTACAAGAAGAAGGGGATAAGGGATTTTTAAAGCATTTGAAAAATTCAAATGCCTTTCTTTTTAAATGTGCAATGCAAAAATTATTTAATAAATGATTAGGTTATAAAATGATGCTTTGAATTCTTAAAAATAAAGGGGGTTTTCACAGCGATGCCATTGGAGAGCCATTTTTGGTTCCCCAAAGAACCTTTCAGTGAACAATTCTTAAAAGATCCATTTTTTTCTTAGTGTGAAGAACATTTTAATAATCTAAAGAACCTTTTTCGACAATAAAGAACCTTTCGTAGAATGGAAAGGTTCCATGGATGTTAAAGGATTAGTTCACTTTCAAATGAAAATTAGCCCAAGCTTTACTCACCCTCAAGCCATCCTAGGTGTATATGACTTTCTTCTTTCTGATGAACACAATCTGAGATATATTAATAAATATCCTGACGCATCCGAGCTTTATAATGGCAGTGAACAGGGTTCACGAGTATAAGCTGAAGAATGTGCTTCCACCCACATCCATCCATCATAAACATATTCCACATGGCTCCGGGGGGTTAATAAAGGCCTTCTGAAGTGGAACGAAAAGTTTGTGTAAAAAAAATCCATACTTAACAAGTTATAAAGTAAAATATCCATATTCAATGTACGAAGAAAGTGTAAAACTCTTGCAGCTCAAAAAGCTTCTACGCCTTCCCTATTCAACTTACGGAAAAAGTGTAACTGACGCGACGCCAGTTTACACTTTCTTCATAACTTTAATACGGAAGGCAGTCTGGCGGAAGCTAGATATTTGACTTCATAAGTTCATAACTGGATATTTTTTTACACAAACGCATCGCTTCACTTCAGAAGGCCTTTATTAACCCCCCGGAGCCATGTGGAATATGTTTATGATGGATGGATGGATGTGGATGGAAGCACTTTCTTCAGCTCGGATGCATCAGGATATTTATTAATATTTCTCAGATTGTGTTTATCAGAAAGAAGAAAGTCATATATACCTAGGATGGCTTGAGGGTGAGTAAAGCTTGGGCTAATTTTCATTTGAAAGTGAACTAATCCTTTAAAGGCTTTTCATGGAACCATCGATTCCATTTAAGAACCTTTATTTTTAAGAGTTTATCTGGAGTTTCAAGTCATGTCATATTTTGAGAATGACCCACCCACAGACATCCACATCCTTTGTGCGATCACTGACCTGTGTCCCATGAGTAATGCCTTGCGGGATCTCTTTGAGTCCGATGGATCCACATTCGACAGTCAAACTATAGCAGCGACACCCGGAAGGACAACCCAGAGAGGATGCGCACAGCTGGGCCAACATGAGCACCAACACCACCGAGAGCTGAGGAGGATTCATCTCAGAAAAAACTGCAAAAACAGGAAAGACGGAATGATAGAAAAGAGGCGGCAGAACTAGGGCAAAAGAGAGGAAAGAGAAAGGAAGAAAGAGAGAGATGGATTGCAGTTAAACCAGCGGAATAATTGTCAGAGAGAGAGAGACAGACAAAAAGACACGGTTTGTTGTTAAAGAGCGCATGCACGTGTGAGCTAATCGGATCCGTAACGCATGAGAATCCCGCTTAAGTGGATCGGAAAATTGAATCCTGCGGTGCAGAAAGGGAAGTAAGCATAGAGTCAACATAAGGAGGGAAAAAAACAGCTAAAAGATGGATAGCGCTCACTCCTGCCTGCTGGTCCCTACAGAACGTTCTCTAAGGAGGAATCTGTGGTGGGCTTTGGTTAATTAAACATGAGGCTTGAGGTGCACATGCTCGCTGCCTCCAGGATCTCTCTTCTGTTTTGAGAGAATATGAAATACAACACCAAACACTGCCCAGCACACACTACACACTTCTCCCAGGAGACAAGATCAAACCCTCAGCCTGCTCGCCTCGCCTCATCCATCTGAAATCCCCAGCTTTTCATTAAGACATGGATTAGAAGAGTTATGAACAAAGACATGTGCGTTTTGGCCCCTTGGACCCGGATTTACAGCTTACTAGACTAGATGTACTTCACGGCTGGACAGTATGACTGTTCATAAGTCTGAGATTAAATAACACCTATAGTTGGGTTTATGTAAGGAATAATTGACGATTCTTAGAAAATAATGCACACCCGAGGTGGTACATTATTCAACGGCCCGGAGTCAATTATTCCGCTTATACTACGGTTACCACACCTCAAGACACTGTTCCGATGTTGTATTTCAAGACATTTGTCAGGTTTTTGTCCTTAAAACGCTCTTGTGTGTGGGACTAATTTCTTACGCATCTCATCCCAAGCCTCTGTTGCTAATTCCAAAATGTCATTTCAGAACTAGTAACGGAGGCTTGAGCCTTGATAGCAGAATCATACCGTTGATACAGTTATTAATGCAGAGAGAGAGAGAGAGAGAATAAGCAGCATATGTGAATTAGCCTACCTGAGTCTGCGTCTCTCACAGCAGCAGTGTCTCTACTAATAGCGAAACTATAAGTTTATAAGTTTATAAAACTATTTTACTGATTAATTCATCAGAGCAGCGCTGACCAAACGTCTCTGTGTGAGTGTGTGTCCGTACTATATAGTACGTGTGTACGTTTGAAAGAGAGAGAGAGCGTGAGAGAGTTTTAGGATACAATAAAACGTATTTTGTGGCAAAACCCATGACAATAATTGTCATTTTCATCCTATTGTTTACTTTATTTATTTGCTTGGTCGGTGTCGTTGTGGGTTATGTTTCTTTTGCGGTTGTAGGCTGTAAGGACCTATTGAAATAACTGAAAACATTTGGCGAAGTGATATGGAACTGCAATGCAGTCAAGACCTGCTTGAACTACTTTACCAGACCACCTTCCGTATTCAAGTTACGTAGAAAGTGTAAATTGGGGTCACGTCGGTTAAGCTTTTTCCGTAAGTTGAACAGGGAAGGCGTAGGATGTAGCGTAAGCTTTTTGAACTGCGAGAGGCATTGCGCTTTCTTCGTAAGTTAAATACGGAAGGAGGTCTGGTGGAAGCTAGATATTTTACTCCATAACTTGTTAAATATGGATATTTTTTTTTTTTACACAAATGCATCGCTTCGCTTCAGAAGGCCTTTATTAACCCCCCGGAGCTGTGTGGAGTACACGTTTATGATGGATGGATTTGGATGGAAGCACTTTCTTCAGCTCATTCTCTTGGATCCCGCTCACTGCCATTATAAAGATTGGATTAATATATTAATATATCTCCGATTGTGTTCAACACAAAGAAGAAAGTCATATACACCTAGAATGGCTTGAGGGTAAGTAAAGCTTCGGGTAATTTTCATTTGAAAGTGAACTAATCCTTTAAAAAGTATTTTGGCTCTTCCAAGCTTTATAATGGGAGTGAATGGAGTCAATTTTTTGAAGCCCAAAAAAGTGCATCCATTTATCATAAAAGTAATACATTTTTGTAAGAAAAATATCCATAATTATAACTTTATAAACTGTAATCACTGGCTTCCGGTAACGATCGTACGCGAGTCTAGTGCTGACGGAAGAGTAACCTCTGACCCGACGCATGACCTAATGACGAACACGGAAGCGCAGAGGATAGAAAAAAGCAAAATACCAGTCACGAATTAGAAGTCTAAAACGAGAATTTTTAAAGAGAAATGTCGGAGGAGCTTGAGTTTGTTGCCCAGCCCTATTTGTTTGAACAGCTTATGCTAATCCTACATCCTACGTCATACTCCGGAACTCGACTCTCTCATGAACGCATGGACGGATGTTACGGGAAGCTAGTAATTACAGTCTACAAAGTTATAATTATGGATATTTTCTTACAAAAACGCATCGCTTCGCTTCAGAAGGCCTTAATTAATACCCTGGAGCTGTATGGATTACTTTTATGATGGATGGATGAGCTTTATAAAGCATAAAGCTTGGAAGTTCCAGGATATTTTTCAGTATAACTGATTTGTTTGGCTTAAAGATGGCCTAAGGGTGAGTAAATTATAGGATAATTTTCATTTTTGGGTGAACTATCTCTTTAAAGAGCGCAGACACAGCCGGATCATTTCCATAATGACCAACACAATCTACCAAGAGCAGCGCAAATTAGCATCTGGTTTAAGACATGCTTTTTTGGGGTGGTAAATAATGGCTCAAACACCAGTAAGTTGACCAGCGCAAACCTTAGTAAATGACCTTGCATGATTCATTTAAATACTCTCCTCCCATAAATTTTGCGTCTGAAAGGGAAACTCCTACAAATGCATATGCAATAAGGTCAGCCGCAAAAACAACTGTGTCCACGCCTTTTCAGCGCTGATTTTTCACTGCGTGTCTTTAGTCAATCCTGACAGTAGTTTTTTTTTTTTTTTTTTCATTCCAAAAGAGGTTTTGCGCTGTTAGTAAATCTGGCCCTAAATCTCTCTGTACCTGCCAGCAAAAGCATCCTTTGTGCTTTTGTGTTCCAAAACTACAACTCTTTCTTTCTGTAGTTACTCTGTTCCAGATAAAATTAAGAGTGAAAGGAAGTTTGCTGAGAGCCAGAGCATCATCCAAGACAAGTCTCACGAAATGGATCAATACAGAGTTCTGTATGCGTTTAACAGTTCTAGGTCGGCTGTCTCAGAGCTTAGAGTCTTATAGACAGCATGGTAGTGACTGAAAAAGATCAGCACTGAAAGATTTAGAGGTCCTGACCACGTGGATCAAAAGCGGCATGAGGCGATTTGGAAACGCAGACTTGAGATACCAGCTCTGAAATGAATGCATCTAGAGCTCCTAAATAGTGTTCAAAACCTTAAATATAAAAATAACATCTCATTTTTCAAAAAAAGACATAATATGTCGGAAAGAAAAAAGATTGTCTCTGTGAGAGCAGATAACAATGAATTGTTTCGTTTTGCTTCACTGTTTATGTGATACATTGAGCTGTTCTACACTTAAATGTGTCATTGAATGATGAACCATGAGCAAATGTGAATATTTTATGCCTGTTGCTTAATTTAGAGAGTATTTGAGAGGACAGCGAGCTCGATTAATGCAACATGACCCACATAAGTCTTTTTATCTGCTTAAAGCATGAAGGAGAAAGACATGATAAACATCAGTGGAGAAATGGCAGCCTATTGAAGTCCACTGTCCTGTACTCAAACGCTATTCTCCTGTCACTGGAGAAAGAGAATGGAAATCACAATGGATAGAATAAAGGGGGGAAAATGGGATATTCTGAATGAGTTTTGCTTTCAGCGCCTTTCTTTTGCTACGTGTGCCGCCTCACAAACATCAGCAAGTCAAAAGGAGGAGCTGTGAAGTGTTGAAAAGGCGATGTTCTGTGAGATATGGCGCTCTCTTACATGTGCGTCTGGGTTCTGAAGTGATTCTGCCAGATGAGATCCTTTAAAAGCAGCAGGAATTTAATATTTAGCGGCTGCGCATCATGAGACCTCGTGTTTGGAATTCACTGCATTTTTACTCCAAGAACAGCAGAGTGTGTTGAGAATGGAAAACAGAGGAATGATGGATGGATTTTGAAGTCTCAACAGATGTCATATCTCAGATGGATGGATGGATGGATAGAGAGACTGACACGTCTAAGTGAAACAGGAAATTCAATCAGGAAAAAAAATGGCTTCATTAAGCCATCTAAAATTGATTGACTCATGAAAAGTGGGAATTACAAAATTTGGAGAAGGCTGCTGGTAGATGCTGTAACCAGGGTTATCACTGTTTTGATATAAAATAAACAATAACAATAAAATATAAATAAAAAAAATAAAAAAAATAAATATAACAATAATAAAAAAAAAAACGTAAACTTATTTTATTTCAGCTAGTTGCCAAGGCATCAGTTCTCACTTTCATTTAGTTTAACTACTAAAATAACTAAAACTATATGAACATATATATATATATATATATATATATATATATATATATATAAATGACAAGCACGCAACAAAATTACTGAAACTTCAACTAAATAAATTAAATAAAATCAAATTCAAAATATTAACAAAAACTATAATAGCATTAATTTGGCATTATTTGAAAGCATACGTTTCTTGACAAAAATAAATAAATTAACTAAAAAAAAAAAAAAAAAAAAAAAAATGGCCAAATGAATCAATCTGGCAATCAATGGAGAGAGGTATCTTATGGAAGCCCGTTTCTGCCACTAAATAAAAAAATAAAGACAGTAATTGCGACTTTTTACCTCACAATTCCGAGTTTATATCTCACAATTCTGACTTTTTTTCTCACAATTGCGAGCTATAAAGTCACATTTCTGAGATATAAAATCAATTGTGTGATATAAAGTCAGAATTGTGAGAAAAAAAGTCAGAATTTATATCACGCAATTGCGAGTTTATATCTCAGAATTCTGACTTTTTTTTTCTCACAGTTGTGAGTTATAAAGTCAGAATTGTGAGAAAAAAAGTCAGAACTCTGAGATAAAAAGTCGGAATTTTGCTTTTAGTAGGGGATTTATAAATAAATAAATCAATAATTAAAATTTACATATATGTACAAATAAAAAATAAATTATATGTACATGAATAAATAAATAAATAAAAGGAATAGTTTAGATAAAAAATGACTTTCTTTCATTACATATGCTCATGTCATTCCAAACTGTATTTCTTCTGTAGAACACAAGTGGAGAAATATGGTCTGAGGCTTTCAAGCTTCATAAAAGATACAAAAGCATCACAAAAGTATAATAAAAGTAGTCCAAATGATTCATGAGTCATGATTCTTTGAGAAACAGACAACTTAAAGGGTTAGTTCACCCAAAAGTGAAAATTCTGTCATCATATATTCAAAGTCAAGTTGTTTCAAACCTGTATGAGTTTCTTTCTTCTGCTGAACACAAAAGAAGATATTTTGAAGATTGTTGGTAACCAGTTGCTCGGCAACTGTTTGGATACCCATATTCTTCAAAATATCTTCTTTTCTGTTCAGCAGGAGAAATAATTCATACAGGTTTGGAACAACTTGAGGGTGAGCAATGATGACAGAATTTTCATTTTTGGTTGTACTATTTAAGTCATTATTCACTGATAATCCTTTTCTCCAGTGAGCTGTTAACCACTGTGACCAGAGAACCGTGTCAATCGGGTTGAGTAGAAGGACAAAGAAATAGAGACTAAACAGAAGCTGCATTCTCACATGCTTCATAAATTATTTTCCTGCTTTTTCTGACTCAGAGCATTATGTTGAACTCACGCTTAAAAAAAAAAAGAACAAACACTCAATTCGTTCTAGTGAAAAGGCACATCTGCAATTCAAACTGCAACAAATTCAGCCCATCCGTTTCTTAAGCAAGTACAAAAAAGAAAACAAAAAGCATCATTTTTCACTGGAAAGCTTCTGTGGGTTTTCTAGATGATGTACAGTATTAATGTCAGTTTGCCTCAGAGATATTTTCTCGCTGTCATGAGCCTGGTTATAATTCTGTACGCTTTGGATGAGCTATAAAGGCTGTTCAGTTCTGACAAGCTAATAGACTCTTGTTTATAGTTTGTACCAGTCCTGAATGCAGTAGCGGCTGATTCGGGGAGCATGCAGCGCTTTGTTTGCTCTTGTCTGAGAGCAGCTTGGAGGGTTTAATATCTACAGTGCCGTATGTAACTGGGTGATTCGTAAAATGGCACTTCATTCAGGATTCTGCCCCTGAGCGAGACCGTGTAGACAGCAGACTGTCCTTGTACTAGGAAAACTATACTTTAAATGTGCTATGTGTTGCTCTGGATAAGAAAATGTGAACTCAGTGGAGGACAATGTAATGGTAAACTGTATTTTTAACATCCCTTTACATGCCTATTTGCTTCCTTCATGGTGGACTGGTCTAGTTTCGTCATTTTAGAGGCCAATTTCATCCTTTCGGCTGCTGTAATGAGACTATGCAGCACAGTACATTATTATATGATGTCAGGATTTTCATTTTTAGTGAAAGTGACATGTGAAGGCCAAGTATGGTAACTCATACTCGGAATTTGTCCTCTGCATTTAACCCATCCAAGTTAGTGCACACACATTAGGAGTAGTGAGTAGTGAACACACACAAACAGACATTTTTGCTGTGGCGCCTGAGGAGGGATTCAGGGTAAGGTGCCTCAAGGGCACCTCAGGCACTTTGGGTTACCAGTCTGACTCTCTAACCATTAAACCCAAAGTATAGTTCAGTTTTTACACGTATGCGAGGGTCAGCGTACAGTGCACGACGAAAATATCGCCATTAGAAGAGTACACGCACCGCCTGATTTTTGGTACCACGCATCCTTTTTATGCGCAGGTCACACATGCGCATTTAATTTAGCTTAATTAGCTTATCCACAAGGTGGCAACCATGAAGTATACTTTCCAAGGCTGTGCATTTGACTACGCGTATACTAGCGTACGCATAAAAAAACGGAGTATACCCAGGGCTTAAAGCCACAACTGTCCCTATTTTTGGGTGAACCCTCCCTTTAATTATCATATCAGTCAGATTAGCTTGATATTGACAATTTCAAAAGAACCAATCTGTTATTTGTCTTTCTACTTTTTATGATGCAAATCAATGTACTGTATGAAATCTACACTGATTAATAGTTATCACACCATAGGCCCCGCCCACTAGCGTTCACTTGCTTAATGGCTGACACTTGACTACACTGGATGTGAGCGTCGCATCAAAAGCAAAGAGAACCCATTATAATCACTGACACTGTCTACACTGGATACAGTATACAGATGCGCGTTCAGTTTCTGACATATTCCACACACTTGAGTCTGCTGACAGCAGGACAAATGGAAGAGTTAAAGAATGTTCACTTTGACGAGTCCTGTTTAAACAGCTCATTTGTGTCTCTGTACAGACTTCAGGAGGATCCCATTGTTGGAAAGTTTTTTTTTTTTTTTTAATGGTGTCCCGAATCGTGTCGGAGTATTATATGTTTTGAGCATTTTGTTTTGTAAACGAGGCACAGTGTAATGGAGAGTTTGCAAAGAAACTTCTGTTGAAGATGAAGCTGCCAGCTGTACTGGATCTGACAGCAGCTGTATCACAAACCGTAAGTAAATTATTTCATAATGCTTTGTCTGTAAATGATGGTTTTATATGGATAATGTTTTCAAAACACTTACTTACATGCAATAGTGAATGAGCATTGATATGTTATGCCAATCATAACAGTGGTCATTTACTGACAAGCCTTAAAGGAGCCACGCCTTAAAAATGGATTATTTTAGACAGAGGGTCAGAATGAGGATTGAAAATAATTGTTGTTCCACACACACACATATATATATATATATACACAATATTGCCAAAAGTTTTTGGACGCCTTTTTACGTGCACATGAACTTTAATGACATCCCATTCTTAATCCGTAGGGTTTAATATGGAGTTGGCCCACCCTTTGCAGCTGTAACAGCCTCAACTCTTCTGGGAAGGCTTTCCACAAGGTTTAGGAGTGTGTTTATGGGAATTTTTGACCATTCTTCTAGAAGCGCATTTGTGAGGTCAGGCAGTGATGTTGGCGAGAAGGCCTGGCTCACAGTCTCCGCTCTAATTCATCCCAAAGGTGTTCTTTTGGGTTGAGGTCAGGACTCTGTGCAGGCCAGTCAAGTTCCTGCACATCAAACTCGCTCATCCATGTCTTTATAGACCTTGCTTTGTGCACTGGTGCGGAGTCATGTTGGAACAGGAAAGGGCCATCCCCAAACTGTTCCCACAAAGTTGGGAGCATGATATTTTCCAAAATGTTTTGGTATGCTGAAGCATTAAGAGTTCGTTTCACTGGAACTAAGGGGCCAAGCCCAACCCCTAAAAAACAACCCCACACCATAATCCCCCTTCCACCAACACTTTACACTTGGCACAATGCAGTCAGCCAAGTACCATTCTCCAGCCAACCACCAAACCCAGATTCATCCATCGGATTGCCAGACAGAGAAGTGTGATTTGTCACTCCAGAGAACACATCTCCACTGCTCTAGAGTCCAGTGGTTGTGTGCTTTACACCGCTGCATCCAACGCTTTGCATTGCACTTGGATGCAGCTGCTCGGCCATGGAAACCCATTCCCTGAAGCTCTCTACGCACTGTTCTTGAGCTAATCTGAAGGCCACATGAAGTTTGGAGGTCTGTAGCTATTGACTCTGCAGAAAGTTGGCAACTTCTGCGCACCGTGCGCCTCAGCATGCGTTGACCCCGCTCTGTGATTTTACGTGGCCTACCACTTCGTGGCTGAGTTGCTGTTGTTCCCAATTGCTTCCACTTTATTATGATACCACTAACAGTTGACCGTGGAATATTTAGAAGTGAGGAAATTTCACGAATGGACTGGACAGGTGGCAACCTATCACGGTACCACGCTTGAATTCACTGAGCTCCTGAGAGTGACCCATTCTTTCACAAATGTTTGCCTAGGTGCTTGATTTTATACGCCTTCATTTTTGCGGAATCATGCGATTTGTTGTCTTAACGTCTACAGCCGGTGGAAAAGAATCGGGACGGGACTCGGGCAGAAATCATGTTCGTGGATGAGATTAATAATGTTACATATTAGATACATTTGAGTGTTGAAAGTTGTTATAATGCTACTCTGTGCCTTTGCTCAGCGGCTGCTATGAGATACTTGCTGCACACTGCAGTAAGCTAGATCGATATTAGTCATAGTAAAACATGGTACTCGCTGTAAATCAAGAAAATGAGGTTTAAACAATAAGACTTACTGTGTTGAGATATATAACATGATTAGTTTTCTGTCGATGAATGTATCCAAACAGTTGCTCACCTGTCTAATAAAACACATAATATATTAAAGCGTCTTTGGTGTTTCCATGGTTTCTACAAAATAAAACCGGAAATCGAGGGTAACGCTGGTATGATGTCATTGATAGGCGACGCACGGATACAATCCTGGTTAAAATTGCTTATTGCATTTAAACATTCTTGGAAACATTTGGGATAATGTAAGTACACAAGTCAACAAAATATATAACATTGTACTAGTGGTTTTTCCATGTCATGACCCCTTTAAATTTCCCTATGGAAAATGGTAAAATTTTATCTTCATGAACACACATATTGCTCTTGTGGTTGCTGTCACGTTTAGATCTAGCATGTTGAGTGTGTCACTATATCAGTGAATAAACTCTCTGCGCTTGCACCAGTCACCCGCATATAACATCACATTCAAACGTAATGTGTTCCCAGGAGTGCTCTCTTAATGGCCAGAGACGCAAAGAGGCAAATGGCCCGAGCTTAAAAGCTTTGAGTGTCTTCTAACCCATATCATCAATACAAATCTCACCTATCACGTCATCTGACACGAGCATTCATCAAGCTCTGCGATCAAGCTCATCTCTAATTTGAAAGTAAGGTTCTGAATAAGAACACTTGAAGTGATCAAATTTACCGTGTCAGGAAGAGATAAAAGAGAGAGAAAATGTGAGTGAGAGTGCAAATACACAGCGATGCCCTCCGGCCATGCCTCCCATGTTGTCATGGAAACAATAGCACAGGGCTTGGATTCTGAAGGCAAGGCCTGCAGGCACTGTTACGACCGAGAACTGTGTTCAGCAACGAGCAGAGACTGAAGAATAAGACAGAGACAAAGAAACAAAGGGCGAGGGAGATTAACAGAGGGGAAAATGTGAACAGGGAGAAAGAAAGAAATACATTCATTAAATGCTTGCAATGGACCACTTTTCATCCGCCTTGAGTCAAGTATGCTGCAAGCATCACTAATATTAGTGCTCATACTTATAGGGTTAGGTAGAACCCTATGATTTATGCGATGCGGTAAACGTGGATGGAGCATTTCAACATTAATTTGATGAAAACTATCATCATATACAAACAGAAATTCAAAGGTCTTCACGGCAAACGGCCAAAATAAATGTTCAATTCACATGAAGAAATATATAATAGAGAAGTAGAATGTAGAGAATGTTAAGTAGAAGAATGCACTTCTTAAAGTAATAATAATAATAAATAATAATTTACATTTATGCATTTAGCAGATGATTTTATCCATAATGGCTTACAAAAGAAGAATAAAAAGCAATTTGTCAATGAACAACAGTATTCGTAATATACATTGTCAGGTTTATTAGACAACTAGATAATAATAATATATAATAATAATATATTAGATAATAGAAAGAATAAATAATAATAATAATTATTATTATTATTAATATTAATATTTTCATTCATGTTTTAATTTGAACTCTGTTGTGCAGCACTTTGCCAAAACAACTGTTACATTTTAATTTGATTACATTTTGAAAGACTAATTAAATTAATCTTGGTAACGATTTAGGCATTCATGTGATCACAACCGTTTTTAGCAATAAATGTGTATTTAATTATAAAACACAGAATCTAAATCTAGATAAAATGAAAACAGACAACACAACATTTTGGAAAAAATAAAACATTTAATTGAACATTACATTCATTTTTAATCATTAGAAATCATGTCTAATCAGTTGAATTGAAAAACTTTTTAATACTTAAAAAAGTTATTACAATTTTAACAATAATATTGTTAAAATTTTACTTATTTCTTTAATTATTAACAAAAAAAGTTTGAAAAAAAATTTATTAGACATGATTTCTGATTATTAAAATGTAATCAAACTATTAAATTGGAATCCATTAAATTGGGAAACATAAAAATACAAATGGAAAATATAAAATGGATTTGACAGAGCCCTTGTTAGTGACTTGAACAAACAAAGCCCTGACCTTAAGTTTCAAATGTAATTCATCCTGCATATTTGAGCTGCAGACATGAATGATACTGCAAATAATTTTCTGTAAATTGCTTTTCTGAAGCGATCAGACTTACATCAGTTTTAACCAAGCAGAAGATAAAAAGTGTGAGAAAGTCTTAGAAAGATGGATGCCAGCCATATCCACAGACAAACATAACAGTGGCGAGGCCAGAAATTTAAAGTGAGTGGACCTTGGTGAAATAGGGTGGACCAATACCTACTCTCAAATTACAGCATTTTACAGTACATGGGATAAAAATAATTTGACAATTAAGATTAGCTAAATGTGATTTACTGTCAGCCACAGTTTAAAAAAAAAACAATAATCCATTATCAGTTCCATCCATCCACCTGGAGACCGTCAAAGGTTTCTATTTACAACGTATTCTTGCAGTGTTGAGCAATGTAGCCAATCTGTTGATTTCTGGAACGCAATGACCAATCAGAGCAACTTTAGTTAGCTAGAATCCACTCAGGTCAAAAAGCCTGAGTTTTTGTCCAGTGCTGAGTTCTGTGCGCTCGAGAATCCTCTCATTATAACAAAAAGAGTGTATAGATCATGCAAATGAGAGATTCATTGTGCAGTCAGCTTCATTGATTATAATGAAACTTTGTGAGATCGTGATTAATTTAGATGACAGCTTTTTAGTGATTATAAAGGGAGCACTCTTTGCGTACTTTGTAGGTTCAGAATTCAAATTTAAATAAAACGTTTGTTTTTCATGCTTGACCAGCGGCCACGTATACACTGCAAAGTTTCGGGAGTGACATCAGCTAAATTAATGTATTTGAGTGATTATTATTGTACAAGCCGTCAATCTGAGTATGCCAGTGCCACCCTGGCCCTTATGTAGCTTCACCTCTGCAACATGTGAATGACCAGACTCCATTTAAGATTTTTTATCTTCTGCTAGGTTAAAGTTGTAAGTGTAGGGAAAACATGTTTTCTAAAGATGCATCTGTGTATGTTTGCGTGTTCAACGGAGGGTGCTTTCACACTTGCTTGGTCCGGACCAGAGTTTGATTGCTCCCCCCGCTGGATTGTGTTCACATTACATTATTTGGGTATGAACCGCGGTACGTTTGCGTCATCAAAGCAGCAGCTGTTTACCCCTGTTGCTTGGTAATGATGTCGCAGGAGAAGGCGGCAAAATGCATAGCGTTGCTCACCTCACTTTTTATACTTTGGTTTTTGAACCTTTGGTTTTGTTTTCAAAGCTTCAGCACATAATAGCACTTGCGTATATCTGCCGCGAATGTACTGCAAATGTTCTAAAGTCACTTCCACGATTTAGTATGACTACATTCATATCAGAGGCGAACCCAAAGAGTTCACATGAACCGTACCCCAGACTACTCTTTTGATACGGACTCGGCTACGGGTCGCGGGTGCACACCAGAGTTCAGAAAACAGCGCTCACATCATCCAAATAAACCAAACTCAGACGTCAATTGAACCCGGGTGTGCAAAAGTGCTAGCGTGAAAGCATCCTAAATGTTCACACTTGGCAAGTATGGTTAGAACTCTAGTGCGATTGCTTTGTTAGTGCGGTTCATTTGAATAAGTGTGAACGCTGCCATTCGAACCAAACTAGCGGACCAAAACCACTCAAAAGATGGCTCTCTGTCCGCTTTCAAAAGAACTCTAGCGCAGTTCGACTGAAATATGAATGCAATACAGACCAAAGACATGTAAACGAACCAAAAACAGGACATGATATCACAAGATGCGACCCTAAAAAGGACAGAATACTCAAGCATACCTGTTTTTTCTCATCATAGTCGTGATGTTGCCCATCACAGTTCCATTCAGAACCGCGTCTCCTTGCAGCAGGTCTCCATTTGTGTGTGTGACAAAGGGATTCCTGCCACTGTTTTGACTCCTTTAAACATTTTATAAGCCCTTCACGAGTTGTCAGCTCCATCATATACCATCATACACACATCGAGCGAGCATATTTAACCCAGTACACAGCATTGTTTTGGATGTTCGACAAATTCCAACACAAAATATACGTCATAAAAGCAGGTTTTTTTAGGTTCGGCGTTAAAAATTACAGTGTGAACGCTAGGTGAACCAGGACTAAATGTATCTTTTTTTTTTTTTTTTGGGCCGGACCAAAAGAACCAAGAGAACCGAACTACAAGCGTGAACACACCCTAAGAGACAAGATTATGTAAATTGCTGTTTCTTCCTCTGTGATGTGTGTTTTCCATTCAGCTCGTGGTAATCACAGAACACAAGGGTAGTAATCAGAGACGCAAACACACTTCCACCCCGTTGTCTTTTATCATTTCTCATCAAAAGTAAAATCACACACACTCCATAGTCCCAGCAAGCAGCCAAAACCCGCACCTACTGTCGCCGAATCAATACGAGGCCTGTGAATGTCTGTTGCGTGTGCTGGCGTGTCACCAATTTACCCAGAGACTCTGAATTTCAGATGGTCTAAATGAATAGACACATCTGCTTGTTATTTAGTCGCAGTACTGCGTCCAGATGCGGTTTGCTGAGATCGATTTTTCTGGTCGCTAAGCACAGATCAATATATGTGTGTGTTTGCCAGAGGAGCAACACACTCCACTGATTTTAAAACTTTTGAGATGCAAATCAATGTATTGTGGGAAACCTGAGAATCTCATGAAAACATGTCCAGTTCGCATTTCACTCCAACGTCATAAGAAATTACATTCTGCATAAAGGAAATAAAGCCTATCTATTTGGCATTGTTGAATTATTTTCATGAATATTAAATTAAGCACATTTCCCCTGAAATTCTCATTACCATAATGCACCCAGACGTTGTTTTTTTTTTTTTTTTTTTAATTCTCATTATTCTTTATAATGATTCTAATTAGATTCTCATTACTGTAATACAGTATTTTTTGTGTAATACAACACAAATTGCAGTAACAAAGAGTGTTTTATTTAAATCAGCACGAATTAAAGGCAGTGCAAAAATAATACCATAATGTATTTATATAATAATAATAATTATTGTTTATTTAATTGTTATTATTATTAGCATTATTTTATCACTATATATTTTATTTTACTTTATTGCATTACAATTATGAAAATGAGACTTATTTGCATTACAGTAACAAGAACTGCCAGAGAGAATGAACAGCTTAATTGTCATAATGCTGTAATGGTCCTAAAATAAGCTTGATTTTATTTAAGCAAAGTATATCTAATATCTTTAAGCAAAATATATCTAATTTGCTTGGCTGATCAAGTCGCACAGTCACACACAATCCTCTATTGTTCTTTACACATGTTGGGTGTTGTAACATTACAGGATCCACACGTGTGCAGAGCCTTGCTGGCTGATTTTATCGATCGCTGCTCTGTTATTCGCCGCACGCTCATGTGCGTGTGACACTGTGCTCTTGTGCTACTCTGGACTTTCAGCTAGTACAGTCAGATAAAGGCTGAAAAGAAACCAGCATCATCACTAAATCCACCTGTAGCTCAACTTCCAGCTCCCTGCGCTCAATGCCTTTCATACGCCTCTCTGAGCATGTTTATTAAGAATGGGAGGAAATTCAAAATGCAGTATGTTATTTAACCAATAATGGCTGATTCTATACACTCTAAGAAAAGCCTGTAAAAAATAGGAGCCAATGTACCTTGTTAATATGAAGATTTTTTTCCATATTGGAGATTACCTGTATTTTAAATTTTACATTGCATTGTGTTGTGTTTTAGGGTTAAAGGAAATGTCAGTAAACTTAACAGATAATGTCCAGACAGAAAATGACCAGTATAGGGATTTTTCTCTTACAGTGTATGATTCACAACATCTTTTTAAAACACCTGCTCAAAATACAGTAGATTCAGTATACAATTATGGTTGACTAATATGGCTGATGCTGATACTGATCTAGAGCCATGTATATATATAAAGAGAGAGATGCACCGATATTTTGGCCAATAATCGGTATTGCCGATAAAAGCAAATTTTCACACTATCGGCTATCAGCCAATAGTTTAAAAACAGTCGATAGTCAGGGCCGATATATCCTGTCAATCAAAAGAGGGCAGGAAAATGCACTGAATTTGTGCTTTGTGTAAAGAAAATGCTAAGAAACCAGTTTGAAATTCAATATTAATAGTAATTATATGAATTAATAACATTCAGAAAGTTAAGTTTAATCTTCAGAATTTAGTTAATGTGTGTTAATATTAATTTGAGTAATGTGTTTATGTTTATAACTAATACCAGCTAATACCAGTTACTCTGAAATAAGTTGATGAAATGGAGAGAATAAAGTGTATATAATGATTAATTATTAATTATAATGAAATGATCATTAATTTAAAAGAAGGTGTAAAAGGCAGAACCCCCAAACTATCGGTATCGTTATCGGTATCGGCAGATATCACTCTGAATAATCAGCTTTTGGTGGAGAAATTTAGTATTGGTGCATCTCTAATATATATATATATATATATATATATATATAGTTGATTTAACTTAAAAGAAAGTAAGTTATCTGATTGCCTTAAAAATTTTAGTTCATTGAAATTAAAAGTTTGAGTTAATACAATGAAAGCGACAGAAACTCTAAATATTATGTTATCTGAACCACATTAATTATTGAAGTTGATATGACAAAAGAAATAATGTTGTGATAACAAATCATGAAAATAATTTTTACAGTGTAACCACAATTTAATGACAAATCTACCATATTTTCACTTGTTTACTATGTTGTCTCTTATTTACAAAATAATAGCTCAAAATTCACTAAATACATCTGAAATCAGAAAATGTATATGCTTTGACAAAATACCACTGACCATTTTCAACCGTTTTTTTTTTTTTTTTTTTTTTAGATTACAGATTCTCTTAATAAATGGCTTGGCAGATAAATCAGTCTATCACTAAATGAGACAGTTTATAATATTTTCATATTTCCAGTTCCATTCCAAGGATTTCCTGTACGCTTGCCATATTCAGTCTCTGACATTCAGCGTCTGTTGCACAACAAATGACATATTGCATTGCATGCAATCAAACTGTTTAACAGTTGTTGTCTCTGTGTTAGTGAGTAGTGTGTTAGCAAGTTTGCATTTATTTGCACTACCTGTGCTAAATCAACCAGCCTTCATTAATAATAGTAACTGGGTAGTACCATCAAAATATACAATAAGAACCACATTAATGCTCTTTTTGTTGGTGATAAAGGTTTATGTTGCTCTTTGCTACTTTGTTAAAATAGTATTACTTTTATTTTTGAGTGAGACATCAAATAAATATGACAAAATCAGATTAGATTTACCTAAAATGTCAGTCCTATAATGTGTCATCAGTACCAGATCACATATCAAACATAATAACACTGAGCACATCTAGTCTCAGTCACAGTGACAGCTCAGAACAAATGATCTCCTTTTCTCCTCCATGTGGAGTGCTATAAGATTCAGTTCAGTTCTGAACGGCCTTAATGATGATTTTACATTACTACACATCATATTACAATGCTGAATACGAGAGACATATTAAAAGTCAAAACAATAGGCACACGAGTGCAGTACTTCCTCCTTCAGTTTGTTGCAGGTAGAAAGACACATTGTTGTGAAAGCATGAGGAGAAACAGCAGTGCACGTGTTGTGCATTCAATTATACAAAGTGTTTTAAAAGTCACAGGATGCATGGGTATCTATCGGACTAATGCAGACAGAGGATCTTACCTCCTGTTCGTGGTCTCGGTGCAGTGCTGTGTGCGGTGTTGAAGAGCTACGCTGTTGGTCTTTATACGGACTGAATTCAGATGCACATGAATGAAATATCAATCCACGTCTGGACGGCGAACAAAGCGGCATTTGAGCTGCGATCCGAAAGGCCACCGCTCCGTCCTGCCATCCTCACAGCAGCGATGCTGGAATATTCCTCTGTGACATCCCTTACAAAAAATATCAAATCAATATCGGCCGAGTCGTGAATCTCCTACCAATAAGAGATAAACAAACCAAAATGACGTTCAGTATCCCTGTAAAATAGGTTAAGAACCTTTCTCCAATTCCCTGCTTCCTTATGAGCTCAGCTGAGTCGCCTACATCTCTCTCTCTCTCTCTCTCTCTCTCTCTCTCTCTCTCTCTCTCTCTCTTTTGTTCACTCTGATTCGTAACGTAAGACTCGCATCAGTGCTTGAATCGTTCATTCAGCGTGTTTCCTTTCAAATCTGAATGTAGCCTAACTGTAACATGAGAAGAATAAAATACTGTTCTTGATTATTAAATGGCTGCTAAAATATATAAATGCATGAAATAACCAATTTAAATTGATTTTACTTTTGTATTATAAATTAATACGCGATTCGTTGCACCATTAGGCTACAGAAAACAATCGGCCTATTACGATATTATTATTAAGTGTTATTATTAGTAGTATTACTATTATTATTAATCTACAACCCACTTCCTCTTTTTAAATTCTCTCTTAAAGTTCTTTGTGTCTCTGCTGGTCTTTCGATGCATTTCTGTAAGACTTGAAACGTTGACTGACACATTTCCGGTCGCATGATTTCAGCACCAAGGACAGCGACACGTGACCAAAATACCCAGGCTTCTACAACAAAGGAAAACATAAATGTAGGACTATATCTAAGAGAAGCAACATCACAAAAGCAAGAGTGCAGTTGTTAGGAATATCTTTTCATAACAGCACAATTGCAAGCACAGCTTGAAGTGAAAAAAATAAATGTGCCAGTGTTGTGCTGAATTTCAACTACCTGCCAAATTATTACCCCCCTTGTTGAAGTCGCTACCTGATTGCCTAATCCTAACCCCACCCCTAATCCTAACCCCCCACACTTAATCCTAAACCTACCAATACTAGGGGGGTAATAATTTGGCAGGGGTCAGAATTCGGCACAACACCTGTACTCCCGATGCTCGGTTCAAAACGCGTTCCTGAAGAAGGGAGGGCGCAGTGGGCTTCTGTACATGTAACATGTCGGAAGTGCTGGTAAGCAAGGAAAACTGGCGGTACGCTAAAGGTAAAAATAGAGAAGTGCCAGTGTTGTGCTGAATTTCGACCCCCTGCCAAATTATTACCCCCCTTGATGAAGCCACTACCTGATTGCCCAATCCTAACCCCACCATTAATCCTAACCCCTCACCCACACCTAATCCTAAACTTACCAATACTAGGGGGGTAATAATTTGGTGGGGGGTCAGAATTCGGCAAAACACTGGTACTCCCTATGCTCGGTTTAAAAAGCAATCCTGAAGAAGGGAGGGCGCGGTGGACTTCCGTACGTGCAACATGTCGGAAGTGCCAGTGTTGTGCCGAATTTTGACCCCCTGCCAAATTATTACCCCCCTTGTTGAAGCCACTACCTGATTGCCTAATTCCAACCCTACCTCTAATCTTAACCCCTCCCTCATGACTAATCCTAAAACTACCAATAGTAGGGGGGTAATAATTTGGCGGGGGTCAGAATTCGGCACAACACCTGTACTCCCGATGCTCGGTTCAAAACGCGTTCCTGAAGAAGGGAGGATGCAGTGGGCTTCTGTACATGTAACATGTCGGAAGTGCTGGTAAGCAAGGAAAACTGGCAGTAAGCTAAAGGTAAAAATAGAGAAGTGCCAGTGTTGTGCTGAATTTCGACCCCCTGCCAAATTATTACCCCCCTCGTTGAAGTCGTTACCTGATTGCCTAATCTGAACCCAACCCCTAATCCTAACCCCTCCCCCACATCTACTCCTAAACCTACCAATACTAGGGGGGTAATAATCTATTATCTAACAGCGTGCCGCACGAGTCCTGAAAAGTGAAGCCAAAGCGCTCGGCCGCCCCAGGTGGCTGGAAGCAGTATAGGTCATAAACCCTGCCCTCTCCATGAAATATAATGGAACCTGAGGCAAACTAAACAATCAATTTACACTTTTTTTATCACGCTGGTGTTACTTCAAGTGTTCGTTCTTTAAATAAGTTTGGTTTTAGTTAGTTATTTGATGCTATAAAAACAGGGGTGAGGCATCATGATTGACAGCTGAGATTGACAGCTTCTCTGAGTGAAGTAGTCACTGAGGTGCCAACAAACCTTTTTCTGGATCTTTGCGAGGAGATTGGAGCTTTAACTATCATTTCTACATTTCCATAACTGTTTATTTCACAGCGACATAACAAGCTGTTCTGAGTGTGGGCGGGACCTTGATATCGCAGCTCCACTACGTGCTCATTACTGCGCAGACTCTGGCTCCAAGTTAACTATGCACAGACACGAGACTCAAGATGTCAGCACCATATTGGCACATTGGCAGCTTCAGTTACTACAATGGAAGAAAGTAAAGGTGTGACATCCATCTTTTTTTAAAGTCTATGTCCACTTCGAGCACTGATTGAAAGTATAAAATTGCTATTATTCAACAGTGCAATAAACAATTAGTTAATGAGTAACTTACGTTTTAGACAATATTGCAACTTTTTTCATTTTCATTTCTACTTTTGCTCTGCCAATGAAAATAGCTCCAAACAAAGCCAAAGCAGAATGAGCGAAAGGCTCAATGACTCACTCGTAAAGTCCGTCACTTTACGCCTCCTACTGGTGTATCGATTTAACCTGCAGGGAAGGTCAATGGGGGAGAAAAAAATATGCCTAACATATTTATGTATCATTGTGGTACATAAATACAAAAGTGCACGCATAAAAGCATTGTAATGCTATGCAGTTTTTTGTTAGTTCAATCAAAACAAACAACTGTGAATAACTTTTTTTCTTTTTTTTTTTTTTGCCATTTTCAATTTATTCTGTGCTTTATAACCTAATACCTATAAATCCATTAAAAAAACAATGAGAGGCTTAAAACTACATTAAAACACTTCATGAGCAGAGACGTGGTGTACCCCAATGCACTAACTCATGGTCCATTACTGTCTTTTAGTGTTTAATTACATGAAATAACACTTATATGTGGTGATCCCTCAGCTGTAACTGTCACTTTCCATGCCTGCGTGTATATTTATGTCTGTGTTTATTTCATAAAGATGAAGACAGTGTATAAGAGAAAGTGTTGGTATGGTGTGTCGAATAACTGATTTGTTCTTTGCTCCTGGGGTGAGTCTCATCCCCATAGCAAAGACGAATTGAGTGCCATCCTACTTTAATAATGCATCTCTCCCAGACTGATAATAACACAATTTATTTCAGAACCATCCCTTGCTGTTAATGAATGTTTCGACAGAAACATGCTTTTCATAAATGATAGCCACCCAGGTGTCAACGGCATATAACCCACATCTCAATAATGTCTGTCCTCAGCTGCCGCACTTTGTCATAAAACAAGGGCTTGGTGATGTCATTTCCGCCCTTGTGTTAAATCCATAAAACTAGGTGCACGGCACACAATGGAAGGTTGAGTTTTCAGCAAGCAGGAATGGCACTCTGTCACCATGGTGATGTGATCCTGGGATGACATTAATATTGGTTTACGAGAAGGAAGAGAAACTCTGCCTTTTCCTCTTTGTTTGTTCTCCTGCATTGAGAATGCAGCTGCTTATCTGTGCACATAATCCCTGTTGGGTTCTTTTGATGGCTGCGTTATTGTTTATATATGGGTCGTATTAACCTCTGGGATGGAGCAGGGTAGAGGGGGATCAAGACAAGCTGACCCACATTCAAATGCATTTGGATCTGTGTGCATCTGTGATGATGCTTGCATTCACACACGTTTTGAACAGTGAGACTGTATTGTGGTGTTTGTTTGCATTTACTGTGCATGTAAATACCCTCAGGGCTGTGCTGGTCCATGTCGACCCAGATCAGAGTAATTACACATCAGAGACCAGCGTCTGGAATAGATGAGAGATTTGATACACCACATACAAAACAAACACACATCAGTTCATATAGCTTCCTTCTAGACAGATAAAATCAGTCGCAGCTTACCTACATTTTTTATTTTAAGATATCAAACACACATTCCCAAGTTAACTTGTTTTGACCAAATTCTGCATTCCATACTTTATTGAACATTCCAATTGATATCTCTGCCCTCTGACAACAAAGGCATTCCATTGCATAATGCGTGGAAGATGAGTTTTGGAAATTGAAAATTCTGAGTTACCAGGTTTTCAGCATAAAGTAGACTAGAATCACATGTACATTTCACAGATAAGGCAAACTGAGAATATACTGCAAGTAAAAAAAAAACAGATATCATTTTACATGCCGTTCAAAAGTTTGTTGGTAAGACTTTTAATGACTTTAAAAGTCTTTATTTCATCAAAAAACAATAATATTGTGAAATTGTCAGGTTTCTGGTATGTTCTAGTCAAAACACACAAGGAAGTACTGATTCAAAGTCGTTAATAAGAAAAACAAATGCAGGAGATTACAGGAGAATACAAATTAGCATGAACCAGGGGCGTCGAGAAAAAAAAAAAAAAAAAAAGTGGTCTTTCCCCAGAAAAATGTTACTGGAGTAGATGCCATTTCCTGTGTTCTGGTGCCTTTTAATTAATGGAGTGTATATTTGCCCACCTTATTGGCAAATGCTATTTACACTAAATGACGTCTGGTTGGACCAGACAAAATTACGGAAGACGCTGGATTGATTACAGCGACAATGGTGTAGGAGTAAAATGCATGGCAGAACATTTTGATGCAAATCGACCCGGGGTTCGAATCCGCCTTTTGCAGAACTAACTCTACTCCCTTTCCCCATAACATATTAGATCGGAAAAGCATTTAGTTTCAATAAAAATAAAGAAGATATTTGAAAATATAAAGTGTCTAATGCGTGTTTAATAAAGTGTTTATTGGTTAGGGGTAGGTGTAGGGAGGGCTTTATTGTCCCAATAAGGTGGCATCAATTTAATAATTTTAATAAATATAATCATTTACACTATGTTATTATTGCATACTGTTTAATGTACAACAACACTGAGGTGCAAATAGTGGCTCTGAATGAGCCAAGTGGAATGGATTTGAGGAAGCAGCAGCGTGAAAAGCATTCCTCAAGTGGAATGGATTTGACTAAAAAGTGATCAGACATATGCGATGAATTAGAGACGGTAAAAGTGAGTAGTTCCAAAATCATTGGTCTTAAAAAGTGGGTGGGTCTTGTTCCTCCCACGTACAATGGTTCCGACGCCCATGGTATGAACACACTCTACATAAAGACGACATGGAACAATGAACTGAGGAAACTAAGGGCTTAAATACACAGGGAGTAATGAAGTAACTAAATGAACAACAGGTGAACATAATCAGTAACTAAGGAAACAAACTGGCACACACTAGGGTACTACTGTAGGTCAACTACAATGACAGGGCACACAGGCAAACAGGAACAGGGAAAACAGACTTACAAAAACCGGGGGGGGACGATGGACAGAGATGGAGCTGATGGATGTCGAGACCTGGGCGCAGACGAAGTGCCAGCGAGAGCAGCAGTCTGAGGTGTAGCCTTGGTACCAGAGGACTGAGGTGGCGCCGGTGTGATTGAGGGCCGAGGTGGAGCCGGAGGGAAGGCGGAGCCAGATGGAGCCAAAGGGGTGGAGAGACAGAGCGCAGGAGATGACTCAGAAATCCATGGCGCAGGCAGAGCGACATCTGGCCAAGGCGGAGCCAGAGGGATGAGGGAGCCCCATGGAGCCATAAGACCAATGGTCCTAGGTAGAATCGAGGGAGGGAGAAACCAAGATGGAGCCGACAGGTCAACGGGCTGAGGTGGAGTGGCGGGATCAACGGCTGGAGGCGGAGCCAGGGATCCTCTTGACTAGGCGGAGCTGGAGACCGTAAGACCTGAGGCAAATCCACACAGTAGAGTGGTGTTAGAGGAGGAACCGAGGGGGTGAAGGGAACCAGTGGAGATGGGGTTGATGGACTGGCTGACTTTGGAAGAGGCCTATATAAATATTCCAAAGCAGTTCTACAGCTCTCATTTGAATTAGCGTGCTGCCTTTGTAGGCAGTAAACGGCAAGGCTTGGCTCACTAGGTTTTGGAACAGAGCAACTGTCTCTGTGAACTACAAAACAGTAGCTATACGAGCTGTGAATGTGTAAATGTGCATGTAAGATTGTGCATTTGTTTGTGTCCATAGGAAGAGTGTTTTGTAGGAATTACTGTAACACTGAATTGAGAAACTGAACACGTTTTTACCCTCGAGAAAGAGGTGGGCCATGACTAAAACAGCTTTGAAGGATTACAGCATTGAAAAAAAGTCATATTTTAGAAAGAAAACATGAGCAATGGTGTATAGACAGATGTTTTCTTTTTCGCTAATCTTTTGAGGTTTGGGGAGGGATGAAAACAAGGGCTTTAGCACAAACAGCTGAACAGAAAAGCTCACACACACACACACACACACGTTCAGACATCTGTCTATACTGTCCACTCGAGGTCAAAGAATAAGCAGATTTGACTGATTAATGCTGTGCACTTTTATCTAAGATAAAGATAACAATCATGATAACTATATTAGTGTCCACACCAGTGGATGATGTTGTGTTTATAGGCCTTTATCACGCTTCCACATTCGAAAAACAGAAGCTTCATATATTAGCGTAAAATAACTTCTGCTGTAGCTTGTATACAGTTAATCACAGATACTTCATCTAAAAACATCAACCACAGTTTACAATAATTAATCAGGCATGATGAAACACAGAAAGATAGTGTCAAGTTATTCTGACGCATATTTCATGATTTACAAGGGAGCGCACAAGCCTATGTGTATGTGCAATACTTCAGAGTCTGACCTTTTTTTATTATTATTAAACAGATGCAAGAATAGAATGCAAACAACATATCACATTAAAGCATTATTATGAGTAATATTATTTGACAAGGTTATACATCACATAAATCATTAATTATGAGTAAAGACAGTACAAATTAAACAATAATAATGTTAGCATTGCTTTCACTTGCTTTACTTTCCGCTTCAATCGAGTATTAGATCAAATTGAAGTCGTTCAAATAAAGAAATATTTTCAGCCCAGAGTCGATTATTTAGAAATAACTGGTTTGATCATCTTAAAGGGATAGTTCACCCAAAAATGAAAATTCTGTCATTAATTACTCACCCTCATGTCGTTCCACACCCGTAAGACCTTCGTTCATCTTCAGAACACAAATTAAGATATTTTTGATAAAATCTGATGGCTCAGTGAGGCCTCCATTGCCAGCAAGACAATTAACACTTTCAGTGCCCATAAAGCTACAAAAGACATATTCAAAACAGTTCATGAAAAAAAAAAAAAAAAAAACTACTTTATTCAACAATATCTAGTGATGGGTGATTTCAAAACACTGCTTCATGAAGCTTTGAGGCTTTACGAATCTTTTGTTTCGAATCAGTGGTTCAGAGCGTGTATCAAACTGCCAAAGTCACGTGATTTCAGTAAACGAGGCTTCGTTACTGTCATATGTCTGTTTCTCACCATGTTCATTTGTCATATGTCTCCCTTTGTTCAGTTTCCCGCCTTTAGTTTGTTTAGTTACTCGTTTGATTAGTGTCCTTATTTCAGGTGTGTCTTGTTTATTAGTCTCGTTTAGCCCTGTATATATTCCCTGTGTTCTCCCTCAGTCTTTGTCGGTTCTCATTTGTGTTTATGGCTGATTTTCCTTTGTACTCCTGTTTAGTTTCATTAAAGTCTGTTCATTGGATTCCCATTTGTCGTGCGCTTTGTATACAACCATGAACCGTGACAGAAGAACCGACCAAAAAAAACACCATCCTGGCTGAGGACCGCCTGTGTGGTTTAAGGCCGAGTGGTCGTCCGTTGGAGAGGTATGTGGAGGAGTTTTCTGAGCTCTCTTCTCAGGTGGGCTGGCCTGATGCTTCCCTTAGTGCTTGTTTTCTGATGGGCCTGGATGAGGATACCATTCGTTATAGTGAACCTGCTTGTTATTTCTCTCTAGTCGAGTCAATTAATCTCGTTCTCTATTTAAATGGTTCAAATTTTGAAGTTGAGGAAGTTAAAGTAGAGAGGACTCCAGTTCCTGTCCCGAGTCCAGAGAGGGCTCCAGTTCCTGTCCCGTGTCCAGAGGCGACTCCCTTCCTCATCCCGAGTCCAGAGGCGACTCCTTTCCTTGTCCCGAGTCCAGAGGCGACTCCCTGCCTCGTCCACAGTCCAGAGGCGACTCCCTTCCTCGTTGAGACCCTAGACATGGCTCCAGTCCCCGAGTCTGCTCGAGAGTCCGCTCCAGTCCCTGAGGGTGCTCAGGAGTCCGCTCCAGCCCATGAGCCCGCTCAGGAGTCCGCTCCAGCCCACGAGCCTGCTCCAGTCCCAGAGTTCGCTCCAACCCACGAGCCAGCTCCAGTCCTGGAGTCCGCTCCAAACTCTGCTCCAGTCCCTGAGTCTACTACAGACTCTGCTCCAGCCTGCGAGCCTGCTCCAGACCTCGCTCCAGCCCAGAGACCCATAGCTCCTCCCTCCGGATCTGCCATGGCTTCCCGAACCTCCTGATCCGCCATGGCTTCTCAAAGAGCCTGATCCACCATGGCATTCCGAAGGGCCTGATCCGCCATGGCTTCCTGAAGGCCCCGATCCACCATGGCTTCCCAAAGGGATTGATCCGCCATGGCTTCCCGAAGGGCCTGATCCACCATGGCCATTATGGTTGGTTCCTGTTTAGTTTCATTAAAGTCTGTTTATTGGATTCCCCTTCATCGTGCGCTTTGTCTACAACCATGAACCGTTACAGTTACGTCATAAGTGTTTCGAAATTTCAATGTTTCACCACTGGGGGACGTGACTTTGGCAGTTTGATACACGCTCCGAACCACTGATTTGAAACAAAAGATTCGTAAATCTAAATCGGATGTGACGACGCGTGCTGCAGTTTTGTCACCTGCGGCTTTAAATGCTCGAGCTCTGGGAGCACAAGATGGATTCTGATTGGCTGTCAATAGTTCATCAGCTGGATAAAATGATTCTAAAAGTGATTCCAACCCATGATTCCAATGATATCATTTCTCTGTGATGTTATCGCTCTAGTTGTGGTGTGTGCTATTCTTTTATATTTAGAACAATTTTTAGAACTATATCTTTATCATTATCATCATAATTGTGTGAACGGGCCTTAAAGGGTTAGTTCACCCAAAAATGAAAATTATCTCATAATTTACTCACCTTCAAGCCATCCTAGGTGTATATGACTTTCTTCTTTCAGTCAAACACAATCTGATTTATATGAAAAAATATCCTGGCTCTTCCAAGCTTTATAATGGGAGTGATTAGTAACCAATATTTTGAAGCCCAAAACAGCACATGCATGCATCCATCCATCATAAAAGTAATCCACATGGCTCCAGGGGGTTAATAAAGACCTTCTGAAGCGAAGCCATGCATTTTTGTAAGAAAACCATCCATATTTATAACTTTATAGACTGTCTGTCTGCGCATTTACGAGAGAGTGGAGTTCCGGCGTATGACGTAGGATGTAGTAGCGTAAGCTTAGGTGAGAGGAGACGCCTCTCGCGGTTCAAACAAATAGGGCTGGGCAACAAACTCAAGCTCCTCCTACATTTCTCTTTAAAAATTCTCGTTTTAGACTTCTAATTTGTGACCGGTGTTTTGCTTTGTTCTTTCCTCTGCGCTTCCACGTTCGTCAGTACGTCATGCGTCAGGTCAAAGTTCACTCTTCCTCGGGAATCGACTTGTGTACGGAAGCCAGTGATTCTAGTTTATAAAGTTATAAATATGGATATATTTCTTACAAAAACACATTGCTTTGCTTCAGAAGGCCTTTATTAACCCCTGGAGCTGTATGAATTAGGCTACCTTTATGATGGATGGATGCGCTTTTTTGGGCTTCAAAATACTGGTTACTATTCACTCCCATAAAGCTTGGAAGAGCCAGGATATTTTTTAATAGAACTCAGATTGTGTTGGACTGAAATAAGAAAGTCATGTATACCTAGGATAGCTAGAGGGGATAATGGGATAATTTTCATTTTTGGGTGAACTATCCCCCATCTGTCATCTATCTGAATGTCCAAAGTAACCACTCATTCCAACTCACACACGCAAACACTCACAGCCCATCAACACAGTCGTCTGTAAATACTCCTCAATGCTTTTCAGCAGCTATCCCTCAATATCCTCATTACGATTTCAGAAACACATTGCACCACAATCGATACATTTCCATTAACGTGATGGACGACTGTTTTTCAAACGCTCTCCTGTCTCAACAGAATCACAGGATGCCGTTTATGAGACAGAAGTGTCATGACTAATGCTCGCTCCTGAGACGATGTCTGTCTTCCTGGAATTTCAGCCCATTTAACTTCAGCCGATTATTCACATTCAGACACACTGCAGAGCTATTATTTTCACGTTAAAGCTTTGATGAATTCATGTGGTAATGCCGTATGCAAAAGGAAAATGGGGGAAGAAGGCTACAGTAATTTGCCGTTCCTTTCAGACGTTACGAAGGCCTGTTCATCCCTCTCCGTCACTGACAATGCCAGACTCAATCTCCTATAATTCATCATTCATATTGACTTACAGGACTTCTCAGAGGACACAAACTGCAGCCAAAGCAGGAACCAATCCAGCAGATATGAATACCTGAATTCATAAAAAGACAAGTAACCTTTAAAACATGTAAATTTATGCATCCCACATGCTCTATTAATTTTAAAAAATGAAAACACACGAGCAGCCTGGATGTGCTGCTATAGTTTTTAAATAAACAGTCATTCACAACATGAATTCTGTGAGAATCTTCTCAAACAAATGCAAATCTGCTCATGCTAGGATTTTTTAGATAGTGCAGTGCATCCAAATTCGAGCTTCATAGCCTACTTAACCTAATTAAATAAATACCACAATCTCTTTGATTCATTATCTGAAAAGACATTTTCACACAATATTTGAATAAAAATAGATGCATTTGTTTCTGAGACTGAAAATGGCTACACTTATAAATACATTGAAATTTAATCTGAATTCTTTTACACAGGCTATATATATATATATATATATATATATATATAACAATTCATATAACTTGCACCATTTATTTATTTTAGATTAATACAATTAATTATTATTATTTATTTAAAAAAAAGAAAAAAAAAAAAAAGAAAATACACAATACAGTTATATTAAATTATTTTTATTTTTTCTTTTGTATACCTCAGCAGAGCTCCTAAACTCCTTCCGAACCGGTTCACGTTACGTCATATTTAGGGGGCGTGTCATCGTGAGTTCAGTCGGGAGACGTCAAGAACGTAAAGGAGCAGTTGGTGTCAGCGTGGACATGTAAGTGCTGTGTTTGACACTTTCACAACTATTAATTTAGTTCCAACGAGTAGTTTTATCGATGTAAATGCGTAACCGATTCCGCAAAGGTTTACACAGTGCATATAGCAGGCAGTTTTCTTTAACAGTTTCTGTTTAAATGACACCTCTGAGTCTGATCCCTTAACGCTGTAAATAAGGTGAAAGTGCTGAATAGTAGTTTATGCAACAAAATATTTAAAGACATTAACTACAAGGAGCAATATTTTTTACAGTATTCATTGATCTTTGTTAACGTTAGTTAATAAAATACAGCTGTTCATTGTTAGTTCATGTTAGCTCAGGTCCATTAAATCATGTTAACATATACAACTTTGATTTTAAAAAAGACAATAACTAAGATTAATAAATACTAATGAAGTTAGCTAATAACTTATTGTAAAATGTTACCACAAAAGCACAAGTATTCTGGCAAGGAAATTGTTGTAGTTTTCTCTCAAACAGAACAACTATGTTAATCTGTTAGGTTTAAGTGGCAATATGGATCAGTTTCTCTCATCAATGCATTCATAAAAAACAGTACTCAAAATATTCTGTTTTCCCATAAATACATTCTCTGGTGTCTGATACTGGAAATATGCAGCTAAAAATCTCGTTAAAACGTGTTCACAAACCAGCCTAACTAGTTCTACTTGAACGAGGCTTGCCTTGTAGCAAAACCCTGAAAATCTCTGAACCTTAATGACATCTAAGTGCAAACAGTCTTTCGTGCAACATAGAAAGAAATGTACTAACATCTTAGTGGGTTGCTGACAAATAACATGCAACTTTTTAATAATAAAATAGAACTGTAATAATAATATAAAATCATTTTAAAGCTGCAGTCCGTAAGTTTTGCCTCTTTGTCGCCATTTCTGTTTGAAACCTGCAATTGCAGTTATTTGCGTTATTATCATCTTTACGTGGGTTGTGCATCGGGACGGCTCCTGTTTGCTGTCAGTGACCACATCAGTGTGGATACTGTACTTCGGAATCACAGATTGTAGTCTTGAAAGTATGACCAAAATAAGAATTTTCAGCAGAAAATGTCATCTGAACAAAAGTAAAAAATCTGCCAATTTTTGTTCTGACCAACTGAGAAAAATAAGCATTACAATAAATCGCGCTACCAATGGTGATTAAATCTAATGATCGTTTAACTCATACCACATCAAACCGTGATACCACATCAAAACCATCAATTTGTTCTCAAATTGTTAATGTTAACAACATCAGCATTGCGTGACTACGTGTATTTAGTGTGTATTAGCGTTACCTGTAGATTTCAATTTCTGTACAGTCTAATCTCTAACGTTAATTTGTCATACCATACAATCTGCCATCAAAATAAGTTTTATTATTGCAACAGCTTTAAGAAAAGGCTGTAATGATCCGCCACCTGCAGCATCCTCACGTGCGATATAGCCTACTAGCTCAGGCTCCTTCTTTATGTAAACAGACATGACGTAATGACGCAAAGATGAATGGCGACATGCTTGAATTTCCCACGGAAACCTACCAATACCACTCGAATTAGAAAACATTATTACAAGCTTACTGTTGTGAATCGGGCTAAGGTAAGGAGATGGTTTTGAACACTGGCTGGTTATGTACTTGCTCAAAAATTGATTTTGGATCATTTTAACCAAAAAAAGTTACGGACTGCAGATTTAAAACTAAAATAAATTAAAAAAAAATGTTTAAAATAGTTTTAAATCACTGATATGGCATGTCAGTAGCCCATGCATATGTTTAATATTTGTCTCTTCCGTATTCTGGCTTTAATTTCACTTCTGTTTATGGCAGGGAGGACACACTGCTGTGGATTCTGGGTGCGCTGTTACTCCTGTTCTGCAGTGTGGATGTGTGGTATTATATACGGGCAGTGGCTGTGGTGGTCAGGGCCTGGTTCCTCTCACCTGTATTTGACATCACAGGAGAGCAGACCACTGGCGGACGAGTCGTTCTCCATGACGTTGACTTTTGCCATATGAATAATGCCCGCTACCTACGCGAGTGTGACTTTGCCCGTTTTTCTTTATACACCCGCAATGGGGTGTTTAAGGGACTAAGAGCTCTAGGGGCCACCATGGTTGTTGGGGCAAGTACTGTCCGCTATAGACGCCCACTGTGTATCGGTGAGGCGTTTGAGCTGCGCAGTCGAATCATCACCTGGGACGACAAGTCATTTTACCTGGAGCAGCGGTTTGTGTCTTGTAAAGATGGGATGGTCTCGGCTGTTATGTTCTGCAAACAGAATGTCCTGCGCAGCAGCCCAGACAAGATCCTGCAGTACTTGTGCAAAAGAAAGGTGAGCAGCTTTCATAGATTTACTAAAACTTTTAACCCTCTGGTGTTCTTCGGTGAACGTGATTTCACCAAGTACATGTCCCTGGATGCTTCTACATCAGTGTTATCGTACCTATCGTTTCCCTCTGATTTTAGGGTTATGAAGTTATGGGTAGGGTTAGGTTTAGGGGTAGGGATGGGGTTAGGACTACATTTTTGGAAAGAAATGTTGGTCTAGGATCAACAAAATATATAATAATATGTCTTACTTGGCAAATCACAGTGACCGGTGGTCTTCGGTCATTTTTTACTTCATTGGGGTCATTCGAAACTTTGTTACTTTTGTGGCATTTGCTAAATAAACACAAAATATATATATTAGAAAAGGTTAAATGGTCTTAAAAAATGACAAAAATACAGCAATTTTTTGGGGTACAATCTACAAATCAGCCTCGATGAAATAGTCTTTGTTTAGTTTTGCATATATTTAGACATTATTAAAAATAAGCAATTATGTCTGCAAATACTCTTACTAAGGAATACACAGCCCTATATAAACATTGTATTAATTGAAAATTATATTAACTTTTTATATAAAAAAAATAAATGGTGCATAATTTAGAGGTGAATATTATCTACCATGAAATCCCCCCCAAATTAAATATTTAATAACAAATATATTTGAAACAAAATATATTATATTCATTTATATTATAAAAAGGTTACAAGAAACGGTCTAAAAAATGACAAAAATACAGAGCAATTTTTGGGGTACAATCTACAAATCAGCCTCGATGAAATAGTCTTTATTAATGTCTAAATATATGCAAAACTTAATAAGCAACTAAGTAATACACAGCCCTATATAAACATTGTATTAACTGAAAATAATATGAACTTATTTTTATATAAAAAAATAAATGGTGCATAATTTAGAGATGATAATTATCTTGTACCATGAAATCCCCCAAAAATAAAATATTAAATAATAAATATTATTGAAACAAAATATAGTACATTCATTTCATTATGAAAAAGTTTACGCTAAATGGTCTAAAAAAATATATATATATAAAAATACAGAACTTTTTTTTTTTTTCCGGGTACAATCTAGAAATCAGCCTCATTGAAATAGTCTTTGTTAATGTCTAAATATATGCAAAACTGAATAAAAAATAAGTAATTATGTCTGCAAATACTCTTTATAAGGAACTAAGGAATCCCTATATAAACATTATAAACACAGCCTTATATTAACATTGTATTTATTGAAAATAATATTAACTGTTTTTAGATAGAAATAAATGGTGCATAATTTAGAGGTGAATATTATCTAGTATCATGAAATCCCCCCCCCCAAAAAAAACCCAACATATTAAAGAATAAATATTATTGAAATAAAATATAGTACATTCATTTAATTAAAAAAATTATGCTCATCGTCTTCTTTTTTTGATAAATTGAAGAACACCAGAGAGTTAAAAGAATAGTTCACTAAAATGTCAATTTACTTACCTTCATTCTGTTACATTCGAATATTAATTCCCTAATTTTTGAAAACACTGAAGCCTGACATTTATTATCTGACTTTCTAGGTTGAAGTGCCAGAATTTCCTGAAGACCTGCAGCACTGGATCAATTTCATCGCAGCCAGCAGTAAAAACCTCAGGGGGGAAAGTCAGCTCGATAATAAAAAGAACGAATGACGGTTCACTGCCTTAAATGAACTCTTACACAATGGTTTACATTCTGATGCACATACATTAATGTCTCAGGTGTTTGGATACTCCAATGCAAAATAAAAATGTGAGTTCTGCTGTACTCCTAAAGTCTGATTCATGCCACATCATGTCTCATGCAAGCCATAAGATTGAGAATATCTAAAAATAAATTCTTTTTTTTTTTTTTTTTTTTTTAAAAAGGATGAACAATATAGAGAAAATAATATTTTTGGTGTATTTCATGGTTTATTAACGCCACCGACTGGACTGGAGTGGAAACAAAATAATATGAATTCTAATTAATTAAAATCTAATAAATAAAAACAACAATTTTAATGAATATGTGTAATTTAAATTCTATTTTCTAATCCTGTTACTCTGAGATAATTAAGTATTTCTCTTTGTATTTTGAATTTTTAAATGTCCTAATACACATTTCTAAGGGTAGAGTGAAACTAATTAAATTATATCTCTCCATTTCTGTAACAACTCCTATCCAAAATCATTTTCTGCCTTGGGAAAGTGTTTTCCATCTAGTGTGATGATAAAAATCTGGCATCACGCAGTTCGTAGTGCGGCCTACAGGCGTAGTCACGTGGTCTCGTTAAACCAATCAGCACAGTTTCTGTCAGTGCGGAAGTGCTTGAAGCCGGTTTTTGGGGGTGTCCGTCGCGTGAGTATCAGGAAAATCATATTTGCCAAGATTATGGTTATAAACGTTGATAAATACATTTAGTTCATCAATTTATATGTATTTAAACGCAAACCGGTAGACATGTGATAGGTTTCGTTGCACGAACGTCAATGTTCTGTATGTGCGTTTTGATATTTAATCAAAATGCTGGTTTTCCTTTCATTTCCGAAATGAATGAGTGAATGATGTTACATATATCTTCTCATAGAAACTATTGCATTAACATTTTAATAATGACCTAATAATGTATTGCGTCGTATTTTGTAGCATCTGAAGCCTGTCAGCATCGCTTTGTCTTTATTATCAGAGTAAAATGTAAAATACTAAATTAACCCAGTTCTGTATCTCCATGTGATCTTCGTGAATTATTCATGATGTGAATAATTAATAATCTTCACTGTGTAACAGAATCATGCTGCTGTGGATTCTGTCCGGGTCTCTGGTTCTGTTCGGCAGCTTTGACGTCTGGTACTTCCTGAGAGGCTCGTGGATGGCGATCAAGTGCTGGTTCCAGGGTCCGGTTCGAGATGTTCTGGCCGAGCAGGTCGTTCACGGACGGGTTCTACTTCACGACCTGGACTTCATGTGTCACATGAATAACGCCCGCTATCTGCGCGAGTGCGACTTCGCCCGGTTTGCGCACTGCACCCGAAACGGGCTCTTCATGGCCGCGCGCGCGCTCAACGCCACCATGGTGGTCGGAGCCACGACCATCCGCTACAGACGCTCGCTGGCCCTCGGCGAGGCGTTTGAGCTGCGCACCCGGATCGTGTCGTGGGATGAGAAGTCCTTCTACATTGAGCAGAGATTCGTGTCCAAGTCAGACGGGTTCATTTCTGCTGTCATGCTGTGCCGACAGAACGTTATTCGCTCAAATCCACAGATGATCTTGGATTTCCTTTGCAAGAAGAAGGTATGTACTTTTCTTCCATTGTTGTGCATGAAAGAAGTGGTTTTTAATCTTTTAAAAGCCACTGTCGCTATCCACGTGCTAGAGACCCCCATCCTTCCACTTAAATTCAGTTATGTATTTTTATATAAATCCCAATTTATACTGTAAAAAAAAAAAATAACATTATAAATATACTTTTGGAAAATATTTAGTTTCTGTTTCGTACAGTATTACATTTCTGCTCAATATAGTACTGTACTGTTAAATGTATGATTTATATATTTATATTTAAATGAAATTTTAAGTCTGTTTATTTATTTAAATAACATTTATTTATCTATTTTGTTTAATTTTATCTTTTATTATTTATTTTTCAAATATTTTTGGGACCCCCAGGACATCCTTGTGCAAGGGACCCCATGCTTTTATTGGCTCTAAACTTTTCCATGGACCGCTAGCACTCCCTTGTAGCGAGTGTTTGAAATTAGAGCATACCATATTGTCGGGCATGTACCATGATAATACCATGGTTTTCTTTGAAGTTTGTTCCTGTTTGACTAACATATAACTCATATGTCTCTAATTTTAAGGTGGACTGCCCTGACGTTTCAGAGGATCTTCAGCACTGGATTAGATTCATCTCTGCTAGTAGTCAGGCTCTGAGAGCAGAGAGTGGACTAGACGACAAGACCAAATGATCATATCTAAAACTCATACCGTAAGCCTTCCTTGTGCATGTAAGTTTCCCCGTGATGCTAACCTTGAATCATGTAACTTATCTCTTAACTGTCAGTTTTAAAATTACAAAAGTGTTTTCTGATCCAGAAATGGATGCTATTGGAAAGCTTCAGCGTTTACTCTGTCATACCAGCCCTTTGTATAGTTTATTTTAGTTCAGAAGTATTGCAACATCATTATTGTATTTACAAAATCCACTCCAGAAGCTGCAAGGAATGAAATTGACAAACGCAGAGCATGTTTCTCTGTTGACAAACAGAACGCATGAACGAATGTTGAAAAAACTTCAATGCTTAGGAGCTTTTGAATGCTCCCATGACCAAATACGCACACGAACGTTATGAAAATCACTTGAAAAGGATTTGCACTGAGTATTTTAATAGTATATGGTAAATGAGATCTGAGCGACAAATTCAAACAAATGTGTTGTTTTATCATATCACCTCATGGATTTGTTGTGCAGGTCAGATATGTTAATGTAGTTATTTGTACCCATTTAAAATGGAAATGTTTTATTATTATTATTTATGAAAAGGGAACATATATTTATTCAAGTAAAACTTTTTTCTGAGATTTGCGTAAGTTCTTTAAGAAGAATCTGTATGTAAATTAATTTAAGCAACTGTAATGAAACCTGAAGACTTGCATTATGAAATAAAATACTGCATTATAAATATTGTTTGTATATGTTTCTAAATTATTAGAACATTTGCTTATAAACGCTGTTCATGTATCTGTATCAAGTGAACGCAGCTCTGCTGCCATCTAGTGTTGTATTACACTCAAAGTGGAAAGTTGAATTAAAAATGTACATGGGTTTCAGAATGTCTCAGCATTTGGTTTTGTCCCTATTTTAAATGAATGACAGCAGCACTGGAGCTTACATGAACAAAACATGATGATCCTGTTCTCCAGCATGATTTGAGATCTTCCAGAGGGCATCTTAAGCTTCCGTGTAAGCAAGAAAATTGACAAATTGTGTACAAAGGAGTTCTTATGATCAGTGTCACTGATTTAGCTTTATCTGATCAGAAAACTCTAAAAAGTTGAAATAGTTCAGTTTATTTCCAAGTTTAAATTAGATGATTTTCTTTGTGGACCTCACAGTGTATAATAGATAAAAAGATATTAAAGTTTAATCTTTGTTCCTAAAAGCAGACTTAATAGTCTTAATATAAAATATTTTTAAAATGTTTTTACACCTTTTATTTTTTTTACCTTCTTTTTTCTCTTATATATATATATATATATATATATATATCATAATAATATAATTATATAAATGTTTTTATTTTATATTGTATATATTGCTATATATAAATTTATGTATAGTACAATTATATATATTAAATAAATCATTATTATAATAATATATAAATATATTTTTTTATTTTATATTGTTTATATTGATATATACAGTATACATATATATATAATAATATAAAATTATATAAATATAATTTTAATATATATATATATTAATGCTGGGCAAACGATTAATTGCATCCAAAATAAAAGTTTGTATTTACATAATATATAAGTGTGTGCTGTATATAATTATTATGTATATATAAATACACACACATGCATGTATATATTTAAGAAAAATTTGTTATATTTATATATAATATAAATTATATATGTACAGTATATACATGCAAATATTTCATATTTCTTAAATATATACATGCATGTGTGTGTATTTAAATATCCAAAATAAGTATACACAGAACACACACATATAATATGTAAACACAATCTTTTATTTAATTTATTTACTTTTATTGCCTAGCATTAATATATATATATATATAAATGCATATATAATGATAAAATCATAATTATATAATATTTTATTATTATAATTATTATTATTATTATTGGCTGATGTTTAGGATGACATATGACCTAAACTCATTTTAGTGAGATTCACCAGCTCTGTGACATGTATTTCCTGACATGCTCAGTTGTTGTGCAGAGCAGCTGTTCCGCCCCTCCCCCTCCTGTCAGAGTCTGTGGTCACATGACTCACTTCCTGCATAAACAAAGCTTGCCTGGGCTTCATTCTGCCACTGTGGCTGGACGGCAAGAAAGCTTTTAAAATGGCGCAAGCTGGGGTTTTCCTGGAGCATGACCAGTTCAACTGTTCTATATGCCTGGATGTCTTAAAGGACCCTGTGACTATTCCATGTGGACACAGTTATTGTAAAGGCTGCATTAAAGGCTACTGGGACCAGGACGACTATCTGGGGATTTATGGCTGTCCTCAATGCAGGCAGAGCTTCGCTCCCAGACCTGTGCTGGGCAGGAACACCATGCTGGCTGATGTGGTGGAGAAACTAAAGAAGACAGGACTGCATGCTGGGCCGACCCCATCCGATCCAACCCAAGCTGAACCCGGGGATATCGAATGTGATGTGTGCTCTGGGAAGAAAAACAAAGCCTTTAAATCCTGCCTGGTCTGTTTGGCGTCTTATTGCGAGACTCACCTTCAACCTCACTATGAGTCTCCTGCCTTTCAGAAACACAAGCTGGTTTCTCCTTCAAAGAAGATACAAGAACAGCTCTGCTCTCGGCATGATAAATTGCTAGAGGTGTTTTGCCGCACAGATCAGCAGTGTATTTGTTACCTTTGTTTAACGGATGAGCACAAAGGACATGACACTGTTCTAGCTACAGCAGAGATGAATGAGAAAAAGGTAAAATTGTAGACCATTTCTAGAGTGTGAATTTTTATGAGTCAGAACAAACTATTATGTAACCTGTGTTTTTCTTCCCAGAATGCTCTGGCGGAGATGCAGAGGATTTCCCAGCAGAGGATCCAGGAGAGAGAGAAGGAGCTGGCAGACCTGAGACAGGCTACACAGATGCTCACTGTGAGTGTGTGTTTTCCCATCACAAACTTCACTGAAGGAGGTCAATCCGTGTAAACATTTAGCTTTTGAGTAATAGTTTATTAATTGGGGGCAAATAACATGGCTGTCTAGTATATTTAATATATTAAATGTTCATAGTAAGAAGAAAGTATAATTTATTTTATAGATCATTTTATTTTTATTTGTAAATCAAAATGTTTAAATGAAACCTTGAAAGATTAACGAAATAAATTACAGTTATTATTTATTGGTAGGTTAACTAAGGTTATACTGATAAGGCACTATAATTGATTAATCAGAAAATAATAGATAGATTCAATGTAAAAATTATATTAGGTGTCAAAAGGTGCAATTACATTGCTGCCTATGTGCGGATCAGATACCCTCGGATTTCATCAAAAATATCTTAATTTGTGTTCCGAAATTGAACGAAGGTCTTATGGGTGTGGAACAACATGAGAGTACTTAATGACAGAAATTTCATTTTTGGGTGAACTAACCCTTTCAGATGACATTTTCCGGTGAAAATTCTTATTTTGGTCATACTTCCAAGCCCATTCAGGCATTCTCAAGCCAACATCAAAGTTTGTTTACAAACTTTAGCTTCTAGTTTTATATACACTACTGTTTGGGGTCAGTAAGATTATTATTTTTATTTATTGCCAATAATTGAAATCACAGTCATGTCAGTATCTCAAATGAAAGAACAAACGTTTTATTGTTCTCTCACACTTATATGTAAATGACCTTGTTTTCATTGGTTACTGAGCTGAAGTTAAGACCTGGACCTCCTAGACCTAGACTATGTCCGAAATTGCCCTCTATACCCTCATTCACTATTCCCTACATTAATCCACTAATATAGTTCACTTGAGGGAGTGTATGAAAACGAGTGAGTGAATTCAGACACTGAGTGCGCCGGAAGGGCTGCCGATTTTGCAAAGTTTGTGCTTGCTGTTTAATGAAACTTAGTAAACTGCCAGCTCCAGTAGTAAGATGAAAAGATTTACCTTGAACTATAAAAATATAAACCCTAATTAAACAATTTAATAGCCAGTTAAAAAGGAATTTATACCTGTTTGATATTACACTGTACCCACATTGGACCAGCGGTTTGGAAAATGGATGGCGCCATCTTTTGGTCAGACGCGGGAATTAATTCAGCACGACGCTCGCAGTGCATTATGGATATTCTCTAGCTGTTGAGCCCACATCGGTTGTACGCTCGTTATTGCGGTGCATTATGGGATTGAATGAGTACACTTGATAATGTCCACTATGGTTTAGCACACCACTACGAATTGCTGTCCCCTCAAATAGTGCCCTATTTAAGAGTATAGGGGGCGATTTCAGACACAGCCGTAGACTAGACTGCCTAAGACTAAACTAAAACATTCAGATCCAGAGTAGACCCCTTTAGCCCCAAATCCAGACCAAGTCCATGAACGAAAAAAATAAATAAAATGCTGAATGTATTTCAGTATTCATTTAAAACACTCAACAATTGATTTCCGCTTGTTTTTAATAGTTCTATTCATTTAAAAAAAAAAAAAAAAGTCAATACACTCATATTCCTATGCGAGTGTGAGTATCATACAAATTTCTTACATCTTTGACTACGACAGAGTAATAAGATCCTGAACAAGGCCTCAGTTATATGGTCTCAAATCCAAGGCCATAAAAAGATGAATAAAGATTTCTGAATTAGCCGTTTTTCCACTTTAGTTTCAGTAAACGTTCTGGTTGGAAGGAGTTCTGAAAGTTACAGCATGTCTACATAGTACATCAAACTCCTACTTCAAAAGAGCAATAAAAATCCTGTTTTCCACGGCATGACCCCTTTAAGGTCGAAGTCATGCTTTATCGTTTTGCTTTTGTCTCCTCTCAGCTTTCCGCACAGACAGCCCTTGAGGAGAGCGAGCGGATCTTCACAGAGCTGGTGTGCTCCATAGAGCGACGGCGTGCTGAAGTGAAGGAGCTGATCCGAGGTCAGGAGAGGGCGGCAGTGAGCCAGGCTGAAGCGCTTCTTCAACAACTGGAGCAGGAGATAACAGAGCTGAAGAAAAGACACGGTGAATTAGGAGAGCTCTCGCAAACAGAGGACCATATCGCCTTCCTTCAGGTAATGCTGCTGGTAATATTCAGAAATTGCTTTCTTATCCAGAGTCTCTGGAGTGTCCTGAAGTTAAGTGCTTTAATCAACCACACAATGGTATTTAGTTCATGAAGCACATTTTCGAATCTAATCAGTGTCTTTAACCACTAAGCAACACTCACTCCATATTGAAGTTTTATTGTTGGATTTTGCAGTTTTAGATTTTTCATGTTCTCATGAATTGTTCACAAAAAGATGAAAATTGTATCATTATTATTTCTTTACCTTCATGTTGATTCAAAACTGTGACTTGATGCACAAAAGAAAAAGATTTTATCTTTTTGTGAAACACGAAAGAAGATATTTTGCAGAATATCTGAGCTGCTTTTTTCTTATAATGAAAGCATATAGCAGCTTTTTAAAGTCAAAAGGCACTATAAAAGTAGGCCATGTGATTTTTATTTTGTGTGAGAAACAGACTGTGATTCAATAAAAATCTGTTGCTCTCGAATCTATTTTGTATAGAAGCCTGTTTCTGCCATGGAATAAAAACATAAAAAAGGTAATTGTGACATTTTATTATCACATTTCAGATTTTTTTTACTTCACAATTTTAAGTTTATATTTCACAATTTTGATTTAACATTTTGCAATCCAGACTTTTTTTTTTATCAAAATTGCAAGATATAAAAAAGCCAGAATTTTTCATTCAGAATTGGGTCTTTATTTCTTGCATTTCTGAATTTATATTTCTCAATTTTTATTTTTTTGCAGAGTTGCAAGATATAAACTTGCAATTCTAAGAAAAAAGTCAGAATTGTTAAATGTTACCGCAAAATTGCGGTATTGTGGAATTGTGACAAAATAAAGTTAGAATTGTGTGTTATAAACTCGCAATTCTGAGGAAAAAAAGTCTGAATTACGAGAGTTTTACTAAAAATTGCGAGATATAAACTCGGAATTGTAAGAAATAAAGTCAGAATTGTGAGATGAAAAGTTGCAATCACCTTTCTTATTTTTATTTTTTTATTATTCCGTGGCAGAAACAAGCTTCCATGCTTTTGCACTTCCAAATATTTTTTGAGTATTAAAGTCAGCGTGAAAAGGAAGTTGCGAGTCTTTTCTTCCTTATTGAGGTAAGTGCTTCCTCATTGTGGATCCGGACCAGGGGCGGATTTACCTTATATTATGACAAAATACATTTTTGTCCCGCCCCCTGCCCCCTAAACCCCGCCTCGCTGTCAGTCTTCAGAAAATGGAAAAAAACACTGTATTTTGAAATAATTAAAAACTGTGTTGTCAACGTTTATATTGCGGCATTATATATGATCATATATAATGCCGCATTTTCTGGTTTTCAGAAAATGTGTTTTTCCATCATTAGAATGTCCGCATCTGAGGCAGGAAGGGCCTCGCATTATGTTTTCATCAACTTAAAAGTTATGAAGTTTGCTGTAGCTCCGTTTTTTTCATATGAATTTAAAAAAATGACAGTGTGCACATATAAATCATTTATAATAAGCACTGCAACATTCAAAAATAAGAACTGACGATTTTAATTTCATGGTGACTTTATGTTTATGTTTACTTTTGGGAGAACAGTCCCTTCAGATGTGAGCATACGCTAAAGAAAGAGTCTTAGCAGACATGAGCTCTGAACCCACATTTGTCCTTTGGACTGTTTGGCATTCCTGGTCTTCACTGAGTTTCACATGGTGAACCTTTATTCAAAACTTCAAAGGACTCAAAGAGAGACAGAATTGAGATTGCATCAGTCTGTGCTTTAATCTGTCATTATGTGCAGAGATGAAAACTAGCCTTTGTGAACTGAAACCAGTATCAGGAATTGTATTTGGGTTACGGTTTTTGATTCACACAAATTTAAAGTCAAACCGCTGCCTACGGCTGACATAGCTGCAATTTAATTTTTTTCCCAATTGTTCTTGTTCAGAACTGCAAGTCTCTGTGTGCTCAGCCTGTTCCTGTTGACTTGCCAAACATTACCTCTGACCCAAGCTTTGGAACAGTGATGACAGCGTTAACAGAGTTTCAGGCTCTCCTCGAGGACGTCTGCCAGGGGGGATTTGTCAACATCTCAGAGAAAGGTGAACAGACTTGCATTGTGTTTTAAATGAGACATTTCAAGCCATTTAAGGACAAAATCAATATTTAATTGTATTGTGAAATTATTCTAATACTCAATCTCCTGTTCCGGTTTGCAGTGAACGATGTTACTATTATTCAGAACACTAAACCAAAAACAGATTCAGAGTCAAATGCAGGTAAGAGTCCATCAAATTAAGAATGCCTTAAAATAAGTCTAGACAAAATTCTGCATATAAAATCTGTTCTAAAACCCAGTGAGCTGCTTTGACGCTGCTGTCTACGCAGGCAGCTGCTTTCTAAGACAGTATCCTGACTCAATAGAACCTTGTAAGTGGCTGATTTGGAACGCTCTACATAGGCAGCAACTCCATATGGCACACAAACTAGTACTCATCACAATGCACTCTTAAAATAAAATAATACAGTTAAAGCAGTAATATTGTGAAATATTATTACAATTTAAAATAACTGTTTTCTATTGTAATATATTTTAAAATGTAATTCATTTTTGTGATTCAAAGCTGAATTTTCAGCATCATTACTCCAGTCTTCAGTGTCACATGATCCTTCAGAAATCATCCTAACGTGCCGATTTGCTGCTTAAGTAACATTTCTGATTATTATCAGTTGAGAACAGTTATTTTTTGGAAACTGTGATGCATTTTTGTAGGATTCTTTGATATATAGAAAGTTCAGAAGAACAGCATTTATAGTATTGAAAATATATAATTTATTTGTTACATTGTAAAAGTCTTTACTGTCATTTTTTATCAATTTAATGCATCTTTGCTAAATAAATAAGCACATAATACTAATAAAAAATAATACTTTAGTGACGCCAGACTTTTAATTGGTAGTGTATGATGCCCTAAAATGCTGTCTAGGTAGGCAGCTCACTAGGTTTTGGAACAGAGCTTCATACTCTAACCTTTAGTGGATGTTTCATTTTAATCTAATAAAATATTGTAAATACTTCATTGATTTCATGTCAACTACATATGAAGAAGCTTACAGTGCTAACAGGATTAATGATTTATTTCATAGCTTTATCACCATTGTTTGGCCAGCCTGTACAGATCCCTTTTACCGTTAGCGTCCCAACAATTGGTGTGTTTCCATTCTCGTCATTTGGTAAGTAATAGGAAAAGATTGTTTTGTATATATAGTGTTGACCTGAGACATGAAGAGATTAAGCTGTGACCATGGTATCATCTTTCACCTCTTTGTTTCTGTATACAGTAAATCATTGTCTTCTCATCTTCTCTTTCCTCTTCAGGATCGAGAACACAAGGTCCTCGTCAGAGACTACAGCCACGTAGGAGACGAAGGTAGCCTTAAATACGGCCTGAGAAACGCCTGATTACAATTCATCGAAGAGGCCAAAGTCGGTTTGTTTTGAAATATGTACGTTTTTCATGGTAAAAAATGTAAAGCTATATTAACCACAAACTCTTATTACTAAATAAGACGGAAATGTAAATGCAGATGCGTTTCAGTGTCTACAGTCTGAGTCTCAATGGTATCAAATTTAAACTTGTGTTAAACTGTATATCTGATAATTACAGATGTGCTTGAAGTGAAGGTTACAATATTGTGTGATCCAAACGTTTAGAGGCCATATTATGCCCTTTACAAAGTCTTGATTTTGTTTTTGAGGTCTATTAGAATACAATTTCATGCTTCATTGTTCAAAAATCACCTTAATTTTCACACATTTGACATTGTTGCAGCACCTCTTTTCTTAGTCTGTCATTAACGCTCTGTTTAGTTCCTGTCTCTATGAAGCTCCTCCTTCTGAAAAGCACAATGTGCTCTGATTGGTCGGAATAACTCCCTTTGGAGTGACTTTGTGCTTTGTAACTTTGCAGACCTTTTTCATGCTCAAACAGCAACATTACATACTCAAGTTGAACATGTACAAAAGCATAATAGGTCCTCTTTAAAGTAATTACCTGTTGACTAAGCTATGATTATAGTATTTTCTTAAGTACTAATCACAAACATTATTTAGAGTGCTATATTGGTGTAATTTATCAGTGTTTATCCACTGATGCTGTATATCTATTCACAGAAGTGTTGATGTTAATTTTAGCTTCATGTCTGAAATGTATTTGTGTGTATTAAACAATGTTTAAGTATTAAACAAAGTTTAAGTATTTTTAAAATTTAAGGTAAAAAAAATAATTTTTTCGTATCATGAAAAATAAAGTTTCTTCCAAATAGTTTGATGGTTCTGGGATTTTACTGTGGAAACAAATGAATTTCCCTAAAAAATTAATCATGTATATTTTTCTGTATGCGTGGAATCATCCCATGATGCAATGGCTTGACTTGAGCTTCTATTTCCAGTGTGATGATATACCAACCATGGTTTTTAATCTCTCTTTCTTGATTATTTGATCAACTAAAAAGAAGAATTTCCAGGAAACAATTAGTATCTGAACATCTGGATCTGCACAGATTTGCAAACAGAGTTGCATTAAAGTGAAAATAAATCTGCTCATGTAAAAATAAACTCTATGCCTGTAATTATGACTGTGGATTGTATAATCTGGGTCTGTCACATGAGCTTTACATTTGCTTTATGAGCAGCTTCCGTGTGAAAAATATGATTCCGTGTTTTATATGTAAAACATGATGGTCATCTTTATATTGATGATCTTTGTAATTAACACATAGGGTGACCAGCTCTTCCGTTTTTCAGCTCTATATATGAAAATATATCATGTTTTGTCCTGTATTTCTTCATTCCTAAAACAAAAGTAGTCTTCTGTCACGCGATAATAGCCTAAAAAAGGTAGCCAATCTCGTCACAGTATATTTTGGCGAGCAACATTACCATCCAATAACAATTCGTTATCGATTAACTTGTGATAGTAAAGGCGGGATGTTACAGAGCGCGGAGGAGATCAAGTCAGGTGCGAAGATGTCAAAGAATCCTGTGTGTAGCCTACATTTAACGAGGATCTTCAAAATGAGTTTATCGAGGTGTTATACAGTAAGTTGTGAAAGAAAAAAAAAAACTAAATGTGTTATCGCGCTGATTGATATACACCAGAAGCGCTCTAAAACAGCGCACGATCCGGACAATGGACAAATAGGCCTACAGGCACACACAGCGATGTCAAAATACCCATGATGTGAAGTATCTCACATAAATACAGCCGGTTATGGCTTAAGTGAACGTAAACAGCTCAGTGAAAATCGGATATGTGCAAAGACTATAGATATAGATCCTTGGAAGTGACTTTGATATGTGTCAGTAAATTAGATCCAAGCATTCGGTCTTAAAGTGACAGTAGCCTAAAATACCTGTCCGTGCAGTAATGTTAATTAAACAACAAAATATGTTAAATAAATGTATACATATTTATTTAATTTGTATCTCTATCATATTTATCCTGTTGTTTGTAATTTGCTTATATCGGGATGGGGGATGGCGTTTCCATGATAAATCTGGTCACCCTATTAACACATGAACACATGAAGACTTATGTTTAAATGCTTAAAATTAGTTTTAGGAATGAATGAATATAAAATTGTGAAGATGGCCTTTATGCATAAATTTCTTTACAAAACGTACACTATCATTTTTTTATTGCCTTTCCAACAAGCTAGTTTCTATTTACAGCTAATGTGAAGAATAAAAAAAAATGATCAAATCGTAATTTTATAATTTTAATATCTCTAACACCTTATGCAAATCAGTTGTGCATATATTTGCTTGAAGGCATTCATTTAATGCTCAAGTAGAACAGCTCAGTTTAGCAAAGAGAAATGACAGTACATAATTTCAAAAACTTTGTGTGTAGTTGCAAAAGTGTTATGAAGAAATGGTGTATTAGAATTGACAGCCTCAGAAGTAAAAGCACCTCATATAAAGAACAAATATACAGTAGTGGCCAAAAGTGATGTCCAGAGATATATTTATCAGAGCGGCCACTGAATCAACATATGACTCCATGTTGCATCATTGTTTAATATAGAAATAAGGCTGTTTTCAGTTGCTGTACAACCAAGAAAACTAAATATACTCCCTTTTTGTCTGTAAATTATATCTCACACTCATGTCTTTGTTCATGTTTATCCCATAATAATAATAATAATATGGCAAGAAAATAGCAAAGGTGAACTAAAAGAAAACAAACACATGTATTGTCCTATTTCTAAAAAAAGGTTTTGGAAGGTCTTAGACTGAAAAAGTTTGGGAACCACCGATCAATGAAAAGCAACTTTGAAGAATATAAAGTTTAAGAGAGTTTCTCAAAAACATTTGTTTATGGCCACCATTTGAATAATGAGAAACAATACTTAGGCTAGAAAGCAGAGACTTCCCTTTTTGTCAAATGCTTAAAACCCACAATGTGTTTTTCAAAATTATAGAGCAGGTCAAAATATAATGTATGTATGTTGCATGTAAAGCAAGTTTACCCACCTGCTACTTTCTATTTGCATAAAAGCAAAGAAGTGTCCTCTTCCTGTTTTTGTGTGATTGGCTGCTTCAGGCTCTTTCGGACTGAAACCCGATAAGTTTCCAGTGTACCTGCATTATGTCCACGCCCAGTTTATACACAAACACTCATTGTTTCGTCCTCTCTGTCCTTGGTGACCAGCTTTCTGCCTTTCATTTCACTCACCTCTGACTGTACACATGTGGGGGAAAATGGCAGAAACGAATATCTCTGTAGATAAGGAGCAATTCTGTTGCTCAGTGTGCTTGGAAGTGCTATGGGAGCCGGTCACTATTCCCTGCGGACATAGTTATTGTATGGAATGTATTAAAGGTTACTGGAGGAAATGCGAGTTAAGAGAGGAATACAGCTGCCCTCAGTGCAGACGCACCTTTAGCCCCAGACCTGCGCTGTCTAGAAACACCATGCTGGCTGATATTGTGGAAAAACTGAGGAGAACCGGCGTTCAAGATCCTGGTGCGAAGGCAGCGGATGTGGAGTGTGATGTTTGCACTGGGAAGAAACATCGAGCTGTTAAGTTCTGTGTGAAATGTCAGACGTTATTCTGTGAAATTCACTTGAAGCCTCACAATGAAAGGAATCGCGGTAGGATGCATCCGCTTATTGAAGTTACAAAACAACCGCAGAAAAGAATCTGTTCACGGCACAATAAATTGCGGGATGTTTACTGTCGCACAGACCAACAGTGCATTTGTAGTTCGTGCTTAAAAGACGGACATAAGGGGCACAGCGTGCTGTCGGTTCTGGAGGAGAGGATGGAAAAACAGGTAACAAACTGTAAAAAAAAAAAAAAAAAAATCTTTGAATTGCACAAAATAGAGTTTAAAGACAGCAAAATTCTTATGTGCATGGTTTTCAAACAGAAACATCTTGAGGAAGCGTGGAAGAAGTCAAAACTGAGGTGTAAGGAACGAGAAAAGGAACTCAAAGACATTGTAAAATACGTTAAGGTAGGTCTACACTCATTGTACTGAAAATTTCAGAGAATGACAGATTGCTTATTTTTCTGTGGAACACATATGTGCTTATACTTTATTAACCCCTGGTCCTGTTCGGGGGGGAAAAAAACTACCTTAGTGGAATGGTACGAAACTTGGTGAATTGCGATTGTTTAAATGATCTTAAAAGTAAGCACATTTGTACTGTTCGCAATCTAAAATATGAACAGGATATATGAAAACAGTATTTTTGTGGGTTACAAACTACAAATCAGCCACAATGCATTAAAAAAACAGATCACAGCAATGAATGGGTTAAACTAAAACATCTAGTGCTAAAAAAAAAAAAAAAAAAACACTCTCTCTCTCTCTTTTATGAACTGGTATGACTGTAACAGAGCACCTATGAACACTGGCAAAAAGTATATACATATATATATATATATATATATACATATATATAGGCTATCCAAATGCAGAACCTAATAAAAGTAAGTAATTATGTCTGAAAACACTGTTCTCAGTAACTAGGGATTACACAACCCTATTATATATTTATAGGGTTATACACAAGAGTGTTGTTTTTCATAAGTAGGCCCCCATCAAAAAGTGTCCGAACTGATTCTCTGTCTTGTATATCTGAATATGAAGAGTTCAGATGCAAAAGCCGCTAAACGCCACTGCCGTCAAAAATGAGATAATGATATTTAGCGAATGCTCTCTGCACATAGATACATTCATCAAATACTTTCGCTTCAAATCCGCTAAATACCAGTTTCAGCCCATTCAAGACATTGGCAGAAACCGCTAAAACGCCACTTCCCATCATTGGCAGAAACTGCTAAAATGCCACTTCCCTTTGTCAGCCAAAGCCTCTAAGTCCAGAGAAGAACCAATCTGAAGATGCGAATTGAATCATATGATTTCAAGATGAATGACGGTGTGCTTATGAGCCGCTTTCAACTGCCGAGCTGCAAGTTTTTATCATGTTGTGTCCATCATTACAGTGGCAATGACAGGATTTCGCAAGTAGCAAGTAAACAACAGTGTCCTTTTGCTGCTGTAAAACTGACAGAAATGGATATTTTACTATGACTTTCTGTCCAAAGAGGTGAACTTATAGGTTTTTTTGCGAAAAAGCACACATGGACTTAGCTGGTTTTGCAGCAAAAAGACAGTCAAATTTGTTAAATACCAATAAATTGACTAAAGTGACATTTTTGAAAATAAGGAATTTCAATAACTAACAACCTTTTCATTGCCATTAAAGTGGAATTACTGAACCTAAACATACGAGCCTGATAAAAAAAAAAAAAAAATGCACATTTAAAAGAAAAGATGTCAGATGGACTTTTTCAATGGAACTCTTCATATACAGTTTTACAATCACCAGGACCCATTTCTCAATACTTAGGACACTTTTTCAAAACTCTTCCAACATCGAGCACATCAACAGTCTATGTGGGCTAAACTGAGGATAATTTATCATTGCATTGGTACAAAATACATTCAGTGCCTACTTCTTTCAAACGGTATGAATTAATTTCTTAGGCACAACCACCACCAAAACTACAGGCCAATTTGCACATTTACAGTACATACTGTACTCTTTTCAGAACTGTTAAAACTTAAGTTTAAAACCTAACATAATACAAAAAAATAAGACCGCAATTTGCTAAATTTCTACAAAAATACCATATCGAAATATGTTACAAATCTAAAAAATGGAAGACTATCAAAACAATTAGAAGTAGCTGAACACCTACATAGATGTTAGTCTTTCAGTTTTCATTACCATCTACAAAAGGGGAAACATAATTTTGTACTGTATTGTAAACATGGGCCATGTAACAGTAGAGAGGTGTCATTCTTGTTTTGTAAAGAAAACTCACAAAAGAAAACATTGTGTAATGCTACCTGTTGTTAGTGTTTTGAGGTCATTGTTTAATGAATAATAAAGTGTATTTGTTGGGCGGCAACCCTAGTTGTATGGAGGAATGAGTTAATTTGGGACATGTATGAAGTGTGTTGGTAGTTTTAGTGTGTTTTGGATGTGAAATTGAAAGCTGAAAGTTGGTAGAACTTTGTGAAGAAAAAGTGACCTATGTATTGAGAAATGTATCCTAATGATTGTTAAAAAAAAAAAAAAAAAAAAAAAAAAAAACTAATTTAGTGCACTAATGCTTAAAAATAGTTGGGTTTTTTTTCCCCTGGAAATAAATACATTTTTAAATTAAATAAATGGGGCATGATTTAAAGATAAATAATGCTTAGTAGCTTTCCATGAAATGCTCTCAAAATAAAAAATATGAATGAAAAGGTATTATGGAAGAAAAAGCACATTAGCACATTAATTTCGTTAAAAAAAAGTCACATTTATGGTTACATTTACATTTCGACCTGTGAACAGTGCAAGTGTGACCCATAAGTAAACAGGGCCAGAGGGTTAAACAATGTCCCTTCTGTCACTGCAACAGCGCTCTGCACAAGCGTTTGAGGAGGACAGCGAAAAGATCTTCATCAGGCTGCTGCGCTGCATTGAAAGGAAGAATTCGGAGGTGAAAGAGCAGATCAGATGTGAGGAGAGAACAGCTCTCAGCCAGACGGAGAAGCTTCTAGAACGACTGAATCAACAGATAGTTGAACACAGAAGAGGAGAGGCTGAGCTAGAGGCGCTCTCAAACACTGAGGATCATATCCATTTCCTACAGGTGAAGTCCTGGGTCTGAAATATGAACTGAATTTATTTATTTGTGCTGGAGGTTACGATACTCCACAAGAAACAATATGGGAACAGCAAAAGAAAAGAAGCTACATTCTCTTTGTTTATAGGCTGTATAGGGGAATTTGGGCCAGAGAATATAAAGATCTGGGTTTGCTTGTTCACTAATACACCAACTTTACCTATTTGACTTACCCGTGCAGAACTATAAGATGCTCTGTGCTCCTCCTGACACTGGAAGTCGGCCCAGCATTGACGTCCATCCGTACTTTCCTTTGCTGATATTGAGAAAAGCTCTCACAGAGCTGAGAGATAAAGTCAGTGAGGTCTGTGACAGAGAATCGTCAAAGATCTCAGAATTAGGTGAGTATAAAAACACAGATACACAAGATTGCCGATTGTCTAGTCCTCCACAGCCGACACCTGCTTTGAATTATATCAGCTGCTGATGCACAAATGGCAGTTGACAGCAGACACCGTTATGTTTACAGTTGATGAGCACAATCAGTCAGCTGAAAACTCGCCGAGTTGTCCGTTGAACACTGAAACAGGTACGGACACTCACATCCCTCCCAGCAAGTGAGTCATCAAACCACGTCAACTCACCCATGTTTACCGGTGTGTTAAAATGCATCTGACGTAATTCAACTCTCTGACCTTTTCCAGCCCATACGCATTTACTACAGACTGAGCCGAGGACCAGGGGAGATTTCTTACAATGTGAGTTCTGATTTAGCAGACATTGGTTATCATGTATGGGATAATGTACATCCAGCTGGTCGTTAATGAAAAATAAACCCTGACAGGTTGTTCAGAACCCCAACATGAAGCTAAATGAACATTATCCTGCTTATTACATGGCTACCTTCCACATAAGTAATTCTGAGTTGAAATATTTTATTAGTTCATTATACCATGGTCTGTCTGAATGCTCGATTGGCTGGAAGGTGTGCATTAAAACCATTTAATGCACAGGTAGTTCCAGTCACTTTAATCACCAGTCTATATTAATGCGCTGCTTTCATTGAAGCGCACGCACACACACACAAACTTTCAAGAGCACAGAAACTTGATATCAACCACAACTTTTATTAATAAAATAGCTTCGCTACTAAAAATACTGTTATATTTCTCAGAGAGGTGGTAACATCACATCTGATTCAAAGCGGGCAGAATAGATCCAACAAGCTGAAACCGACGGAAGTAAATGTTTACTTTTCCAATTAAATATTGCACTGCAAACATCAATGACAGCTTTAACTTATCAATGCTGGCAAATGACCATGGTATAAGCGGCATAATCCACAGCTAGTTGTGCATTATTAAACAATTTGAATGCACTTCGTGTCATGTGGTTCTACATTACCCATGACGTTGTACAGAAAATTACACCAATCAGAGTTGAAAAAGCAATTTTGCCTTTGTAAATGAGTAGTTTTATATTTCTCCATTTTTAATTCGATTTTGCTATTTGCAATGCTTCATGGGATTGTAGTTATTTCTTTCACTAAAGCCATTAAAGGATTAGTTCACTTCTGAATGAAAATTTCCTGATTATTTACTCACCCCATGTCATCCAAGATGTTCATCTTTCTTTTTTCAGCCGAAAAGAAATTAAAGTTTTTGAGGAAAACATTCCAGGATTTTTCTCCATATAGTCTCCATCTCCATCTTTTTTTTTTTTTTTTTTTTATAAATTGTAGCACTTTGGGATTTTGTTGAAATATAAAGTGCATTATAAATAAAATGTATTATTATTATTATTATTATTATTATTAGTGAACTTCAGTGGGGTTCACCGGGTGGAAGGTGCGCCACGCATTGCGTTGAAAGATCACGTGTGACATAGGTGGAAGTGTCGCGGTAGGGCGAAAAACGTCATCTAATTTTCTCCTCCAACTTCAAAATCGTCCGATATCGTTGTTTTACCTTTTTTTGTAAACAGCATTTGGCTTAATCGTTGCACGATTCCGCCTATGTCACGCATGACCTTTGTAACATGATTACGTAATGCGTGGCGCATCGCAGAGCAGTGCAAGACAAGCATTTGTGGTTAAAAAGTATATACATTTTTATTTTATTTTTTTAGAAAATGACCAATTGTTTTGCTAGATAAGACCCTTATTCCTCATCTGGGATCATGTAGAGCCCTTTGAAGCTGCACTGAAACTGACATTTGGACCTTCAACCCGTTGAACCCCAGTGAAGTCCACTATATGGAGAAAAATCCTGGAATGTTTTTCTTAAAAACCTTTTCGACTGAAGAAAGACATGAACATCTTGGATGACATGGGGGTGAGTAAATTATCAGGAAATTTTAATTCCGAAGTTAACTAATCCTTCAAGATTGGCTTCGTTCATGGCTTATAACGCTTTAACAAAAGACTTTTTATTTTTAATCCCTATGGGGAAAAAAAATACTTTCAGAACCAGCGCCACTGAAAAAGGGGACAGCACTGTTGCACTCTATAACCTCAGAATGTTGAGAGTGACCAATCATAAGAGAGAATTTTAGAGATACATGTAATGTAAATTATTGAATGAGACTTATTAGCCAAGTATCTTTCCTCTTTTAGACTGCTGTGATTTGATGTTGGACCCAAACACCGCCAACGTTTTCCTCCGCCTTTCTGGAGAATACTCAGAGGTCACGACCGCCCACGAGCCTCAGCCGTACCCGGATCACCCAGAGCGCTTCAGCAGCTGGGCTCAAGTCTTGTGCACTGAAGGTCTGTCTGGATGTGGATATTGGGAGGTGGAGTGGGGAGGTGGTGGAGGAGTTTCTATTGGAGTATCCTACAAATCAATTCCCAGGACAGGAGGGAATACAGACCGAAAACTGGGATGCAACTCAAAATCGTGGAGTTTGGATTTCTCCGATTCTCTTTGTTTGTTCCGGCACAGTAAGTTTAGTGTTGAAATACACACTCCAACACCACACAGAGTCGGTGTGTATCTTGATCACAGCGCTGGAACTCTTGCATTTTATAGCATTTCTCTGGCAGATGATACCATGATTTTGCTGCATCGAGAGCAGACCACTTTTACTCAACCTCTTTACCCTGGTTTCTGGGTTGGACTGGGGTCCACTTTGAAACTCTGTCGAACTTTCAGCTTCTCAGCTTAGTAGTGCATTCTGCGCGCTCATTTTGTTTAAGGGACAGTTCACCAAAAAAAAAAAAAAAAAAAAAAAAAATATCAAAAGCATGTCCTTGTTCACTCACCTTCATGTTGTGTGTTTTCCTCCAGTGGCTTGTTATTGTACAGGCTGAACTGCCCACGCAACCATTATGAAAAGGAGCACTCTGACCTCAATATATCTTTGTGTTACACAACATACTGACCATTTTCCATTTTTGGGTGAACTAACCCTTTAAATAAAGAATAATAGTTCAAATATGAAGCATGAATATAATGGAAACTTGTAAAATCAGGACAGGAATAAAGAGCATACAAATAAAAAGTCAATACAGTGAGTTTGTTCACGTGGCTGAACAGTTTATTGGTAACCGTGTGATATAAAAGCAGCATAACCCAGTGTGAGGTGGTTCTTCGTGGTGAGAGGCTCAGATCTTGTTGAAGGCAGCAATATCCACACTCTGGACCTACAACATAATGAGGAATGAATGTAGTTTTGGTCAATAAAACTTGATTTTTTTTTTATTTATTTATTTTTTTTTTAACATTTTATAATCTTATCAAAGGGTGAATTTCATTTAAAATGTCAATAACATTTCCATTCATATTTCACCCAAACATAAAAATGAATCAATGTTTTACTTAATGTCGTAAATAAATGAAGACCAATATGGTTTTTGTCATTGTAATTTAACATTTAATTTCATAACATTTTTATATAATTTTAAAGTTATTGCTTTATTTTCATTACAATTACCTAATTTTTTTCCCTCAAGTTTTCCTCAATTATTTTATTAAAATAACTGCAATGCAATATACACACACATTTGTAAATTGTTTATACATAAATTATAAAACCATCAGTATTTCACTGCAATTCATATATATATATATATATATATATATATATATATATATATATATTTATTAAGTTTATTGTGATAAATATGCATCTAACTTATAGATTTAATTTCATATCATTTATATAAAGTTATTTAGTTTCATAACAATTATTGACAACGACAATTATTTATATAATTATTTCATGACATGACAATTATTTTCCTCAGAAGTTTTTCTCTATTTACTGATTTTATAATGACACAAATAAATTACTGGAAAAAAAAAAAAAAAAAAAAAAAAAAATATATATATATATATAGTTTGCTTTTAAATATATAATTCATGAATTAACCTAATATGGTTTCATAATTTTTATATAATATTTAATTTAACTATAATATAATATATTTTGAGTTATTTTCATGGCAATCAAGTTAATGTTTCTCACAATTTTTCCTCTATTTCCAAAAAATTACTTTAATTCAATAAATAAAACACACATTTGTAAAATATACATCATTATAATATAATCAGTATTTTACTGCAGCATAAAAAACAATTACTATATTGAAATAAACAGAATCTAAAAATGCTAAAGTACAATGTGTCTGGACACATTACAATAATGGAAATTGGAAGAGAAAATGTTAAAGAAATGTTTCATTTTCTTTATACAAAATTTCTTTATAATTTTGAGGTGAAAATGTGACCTGAATTTTTTTTCCTCATAATATTCATACAAAAAAAACATTCTGCACTTACATAGTCCTCAAATTTGGTGATCTCCTCTTCCAGAATGTCTGTTCCCACTTTATCGTCTTCTACCACACAGTTGATCTGCAGCTTTTTGATGCCGTAGCCGACAGGAACCAGCTTAGAAGCTCCCCACAGGAGCCCGTCCATCTGTATGGAGCGCACACACTCTTCCAGCTTGGACATATCAGTCTCATCGTCCCACTGATCAATGAAAGAAAGATGACATATTCAAAACTATAACTCAGCAGGAAGGAATAATACTTGATACTTTAAAGATTGTGTGTGCTGAAGGTCTCGTACAGGTTTGACGTCCAGCAGGATGGATGATTTGGCGATGAGGGCTGGTTTTTTGGCTTTCCTCTGGGAGTACTCCTTTACTCTCTCTGCTTTGATACGCTCTGCCTCCTCATCTTCCTCATCACTTCCAAACAGGTCAATGTCATCGTCATCGTCAGCACCATTATGTTCCTCAACCTTGGGTGTCTGGACAGGAGCAGCCTTCAGATAAAATAATATACAAAGTATGTAAAGCATTATGGTTGTATTTGTTTAATGCACAAAGGCTGCCTTTATCATTATTGACTTAAAGATGGCAGTATCTCACATTTACCTTGGTGAATGTAACAGTCTTTGAAGCAGGCGATTGGCTTTTCTCCAGCGTGGCCATTCTGGACTCCAGTTTGGACAGCGTGGCTCTCAAATCATCCACAACTGATAAAACAACAGCTCCATTAATTAATCTCACATGATAACAATATGCTCACTAAGACAAACTGGATATTCAGCCAAAACTGTGTCAATCTCTGAGTCTGTTCCAAACCCTAGTGTGCTGCATCACCTTCCACATAAGCAAATACTTTCTAAAGCATCCTAGTTATTTTATGTTGGTCTTAGTGGGGCATTTCTACCTCTGGTAACCACCAGAATGTTTATTGTTAACTAACAGTATCAAAACGCTAGGCCTGGAAATTCACAGCTTAACATTTTTCCACAGGAACTCAACACAGTTTTTAAAAATCTGATCACAAATGACATTTACTAAGGATATCATTCTAAAATGGAAAAAGGAATTATTTTTTTGCCACTAAAAATTAATGCAATACACATGTCATGAACTGACTTAAAATGAAAACAGTTTCTAAAACATTTCAACATCTTTTATTATATCACTACATGTGAGCAAAGACAAATCATACAGTAAAATCTCACACAGTAATGTTAAATGTCTTCTTCGTATTGGTAGTTGCTGGATTGCATATCTCATTTGCATAAAGTTTAACTTTTCTCATCTGTGTTAAACTGCAATGTGGGAATGTCCATAAATGCATCACTCACATTCACTGCGTCTTGACTTCAAGTCACTCTATTAAATCGCTGTTTTGCAAGAACGCTCCTTAAGACAGCATCCAACAGCCTTCATGTCATGTCAATTCAGACCGGCAATTGCTTGAATGGTGGGTTCATTATTCTTAATGAAAAACACATCAACTACAACAACACAACTAATCCTTTACAGGTTCCCTATTAACATTGGGTTTAAATCCAAAATATTGCCAAATAGGCCCTTTTATATTTCGCTTTGAAATCAAATCTTCTGCCATCGTCTTGTCAGTCAGCTCCTCACTCTCGTGATAAATAACATTTGACTGTATAATAATATCTAAAACAATGGTGGGGGCGGTGCCGTGGTGGGCAAGTGATGTAACCTGTGTTGCAGCTAAACACTGGTAACACCGACTTTCGCAGCAAGCCTTCTCACTAGGTTTTGGAACAGCCATATCTCTGTCTTTTCTCAAATGTACCTTTGTGCAAATTCTTGTTGTCCAGTTCTAGACTCTTCAAACGAGAAACCAGCTCACTCTGATCCTCAGACTTACTGGCATTCTGACTCTGCAAATCAGATGGAGAAGAACAGAACATTAGTGAATTACATCTCATAAAGAGCTGACTGTAAAAATCACACCATGCAGGGCTGCAACTGCAGACATGCCCAACAAAAGGTTTGTCAACCTCAATTAAAAACCACAGGAAATCATGTGAATGCATTTATAGCAGGATATGATGTTTGAAACATTGAAATTACATTTATTTTTCCACTTGGTTTGCATGCAATTTACGTTGGTTAAGGCTAAAACTTTAAACCAATGCATGAAAAACACAGTCATGCATGACGTCTTTGCCCTTAAATGTGTAAAAACAACCCATAAAAACACAAGTCACACAGAAAACAGGCTGTTTTGGAAGCGTCAAGCAGTAAGGCGTGTATGATCCACGCTGCTCCAGGCTCCGTTCACATGCTTTTCACACAGATGTGAAGCTGAACCGCCTCAGAGCACTTACGGTCTTCCTCTCCCGTGGTTTTTGAGTGCGTGTGTGCCCTTTACTACCCTGTAGAGCAGTCTTCACCTGAGAGATTCACATTTAACCACCACAACCAGAAATCAATCAGAAAAACAGACAGATAAACTACTATAACAGAGTTTTACTCTATTCAAATAAAGAAAGACATCAGAGAAGAGATGCATGCATTCACTGTTTTTCATTGCCATTCAGTTTTTGCTTCTCTTTAAAGGGGTCATGACATGGATTTTTGATTATTTACCATGCAAAAAGCTTGCCGCAATAAAGTGTCGGAAAAAATTACAAGTATATGTAAGTTTATTATTATAAATTAACATTTTAATAGTCTTTTAATAAACTAGTGTTTTCTGAGTCAGTGTCGGCTGCAAAGATGAAGCTGGTGATGCTCACTCGTCATCTCTGCAGTATAGTGAACGTGCCTATAGAGAGATATGCACCTTTCATATGGATCAGAGTGTATTTGTTTTTGATTAGAACTAGTTCATTTAAAAGTAGACATTTCAAGCATTCTAAAGATATATTTCTCATGTCTGTGAGGCAAGGAGCCTATATGCTGAGTTTCGGTTCATTTATGTGACGCGCTGCTGTTCAGGGAGACCGAGACGGCAGAAATTGCATTCTGTTTGTTTTCTTTATTTTACAAAGGCACAACGTTTTCTTGTTATTGTGAGTTTACACAAATAAAAGTACAGTTTACAGTTCTGAGTGATATATTACTCTTATCAGTATGAAAAAAAAATTTAAGTTGGAAAAAAATGCAAGTGAACGTGCTTGCGCCCCCATGGCGTGCAGTAAAGCGAGCTATACTTTAGCTGCCTTCCACACTCTGCATGAACACTTAGATATTTAATGCCGCACATTTATCTAGGTTAACGTTAGAGTGAGCTACCATGTAAAGTTGCAACTACTTACATGTTTCAAATAAGTCATATTTGAGGTCAAATGTAGTATATGAGAGAAACTGAATGTCCATCTGTATACTGTATCCAGTGTAGACAGCATCAGTGAATATAATGGGTTCTGTTTGCTTTTTAACATTATGTGACGCTCACTTCCAAGTGTAGGCAAGTGTCAGCCTTTAAGCAACGGGGTGGGGCCTATGGTACTATGATGTATAACTATTGATCAATGTCTCTCATTGGAGGCAGGCATATGCACATGTATTTGAATCCCACAATATCCAAATGGGTCATTTTTGGAGCTTTATTAAATAAATGCTTTGTTTGTAATGAGTGGTATGTGTTATGATATGAACCCTGCAGGATGTTGTAATGGTACAAAAACCTTGTGTCAAAGGCAAGGCGAATTTGATTTCTCATGTCAAGACCCTTTTAAAGTGGTAAATAGTTGCTGAAACACAAACATATTTGTGCAACTGTGTATAGCTCTTTTAATAAAATTACAGTTGCAGACATATCTTTAGTTTCTCAACTCAAGAAGCAAATAAAAACATGTAAGCACATGTTTGCAGTGTATTTGTGAGGTCTGCTTGCTTGAATCTGAGTCAGACCCAGAACATGACATAAAAGCAAACCACAAACACACACTAACATCTTCAGGCAACTGCAAAGCAATCTGCTTCCTTTTACAATATGAATGATGACAGATGAACAAGACTGAGAATGACAGAGCGCAGCACATGCATTGCAAAATGAACAGGCACAAACACAAATAAAGATGTCATGTTGGGAAGGAGATCAAGCTAGACCCACTTGCATTCAGGACAGTTTGCTATAGCTAAGTGCTTTTAGGTGCACCCAGTTGGATTATATAAAATCTTTGAGGTGACCGAGTCTTAGTCGAAGTATTTGTGGAGTTTTCTGAAGTGTCTAGTAAGCATATGCTTTGATGATACGGGAGGTGTAAAGTAACTGCTGACAGAGGAATCAAATACTGCAGAATCAGTGAGAAGAGACCGTGGGAGATTCTGTCCGTTTTGGGAAAATTATGGAGCCTTTTAAGTATTGAAGCAATTTGGTTTAGAATCTGTTCACTATTCCATAAATTTACCCCCAAAACAAAGTCGGCTAAAAGAGCGCAGCAGATCAAAAGTTTGTTTTCATTGGTCAGATGCGACAATGCCAAAGTCTGTGCCCAAAACGGTTTTGCAAAAAGCGCAAATGTCAAAGTTCCTCTGTTTAAATTCAAAATCACAGTACTCAAATGTAAACACATATTCAAACTATTCACACCCTGCATGATGAAAAGCTTTTTGATTATTTAGGTGTTTAAATGCAAACCCATCCACAAAATTAAGATACGTCTGTTTTAATGCAAAAAACAGCACACTGCTATTGACCAGCAATATCAATATATTGGCCAAAATTTTTAAATGATCAGCATTACCATATAATGTGACAATTTTGAACTCAAAAGTTTTTTTTTTTTTTTTGGAACAGAACAAAACCCACATTACTTTGTTGATTCACTTTTCTAAAACATTTTTCTGTTTACTTGAGCAGCCTAACATAGTATAATTAACTCAACGTATGGCACAATTTTGGGGCAGGACAATCTGTAATAAATTTAATTTAAAAAAAATAATAAATAATATTTATAAAATGCTTAAATGAATTAAGTGATATATGGGGCCTAAAACTAACTTTTTGCCACACCTGCCAATGGCCGGTGACTTAAGAAAATTTACCGGCCATAAATAATTTTTTTTTTTTCCAGCCATTTACGACATCAAAATTTTAGATACCAGTGAAAATTCAAAATGTTCAGGAACAGAAATTTAAGTAATCAAATGTAAAATAACACTGCATAGTCTTCACTGCTTAAATTAGATATAGATTAATCCTTATTTAAATAACAAAATGTTATTCAGTCAAAGGCAGTGGGTGATTTTTCTTTGTTGATGTTTGATTAACATTAAGGACACAGATGGCAGCAGGTATATATTAGGCTTCTGTCACTAATGCATGGATCAAATATACTGATACATATGTGTTTTTTTTTCCTGAACTGTTTATGTTCACTTAAGACATAACTGACTGTTTACGAGGATTACTTGCCAATACGGGCATTTTCAAGCACAAGACGACGTGAAGGAGAGTTCAATTCTGTATTCGCGCACTGTCTTGAGATGCGGATTTCTGGTGCTTTACAAATTTATTAGACCACCTGTTATAATAAAGAGAAAACAAATATTTTAGGGATCTGTCAAAAACTTTTATTTTTATTTAAAAATAACATTTTATTGTCATTTATTAGGCAAATAAACTGAAAATAGTCTTTACTATTACTTTAGCTGGCACATTCAACTTCTCTCAGAAGTCAGAAATTAATCAAGCATAACATTCAACCATTAAATCTTATTTTTCTATTAAGGACTGCGAGTAAATAACTTCTAATTTACTTCCGTGCATCTAAATAAAAAATAAAAATAAAGGTGCTTTACTATTTTTTTTCTGTCTTTCTTGTAAAACAGTAAATTTGAAAATCATGGACAAAAATAATTATATTTTAGCATCAGAAATACTACTGTGACTAAAGAGCTTACACATACTGGTGTGGATTAACCATTAGAGAAACATTAAAAAAAAATTATTTTGTTAATCACAATACTGTTAGTTTAGGGCAGCTGTGGCACAAACCTTACATTGGGTGGTGGTCTAATAAATTTGTTGAACAATATTTATATAAAATTAATATAATTAAAAACTAAAATTAAAATAAAATTAAATAATTAAAAAAGTAATTTCGGGTTACATTTCAAAACAAAATAATAAAAAAAAAAAATCATCTGGCACTCCAAATCATTGTACAAGTCATAAATTGTGTACACGAGTTAGTAATCTGCATGTACAGTTTACTAATCCATATCTCCAGCTGATTTTGTTACCCCTGCCAAAGTTACAGAGGGAGCTCGGTAAACATGCTAAAATAGCACAGGGATATTTTGGGAGAGCGAGTGTTTATACTGTAGCTCCAGTCTTGTGGGTGATCAGCAGCTGAATGAAAAACTGTCCTGTTCGTTTCACCTTCAACTTGGTTAAAGTTTCATGAAGTAGATTTAAATCAGCCCTTCAAAGTGGTCCCATGCAGGACGACAGTTACAGAGCGTCAGTAATCACTCTACTTAAATGTGGTTCACAAGAAGATTACATTACAAATTCAGTATGCTTCAAAAATGATTAATACCAAGAGTTGAGATTATGATGAGTTTTCTTTCATTTTGGGGGCAGTACTCACTCCGGCTAGGGACTGCTGGATATTCTGTCGGGCTTTAGCAATGTCCTGCAGGATGGCACTAGAATCTCTCTCCTGGAAGGGTACAGCGGGGTAAAAAGGCCCATGTCAAACAAACCAGCAAGAGGCAGAGAGTGAGCAAGCAAGCAAGCAAACAAACAAACAAACACACACAGGTCAGGTGCATACAGAAGCGCTGTCAGTGCAGACTTTTCAGCAAATGAGTGAAAAGAAGAAGCAGACACCTGGACAGTTGGACATACAGCAGCTGAGTAAACATGAATTCATGCCTCACCACTAGGATTCTGTCACTCTCATTCTTTAGAACAATTACAGCCTTATACCGGTTTGTATGACAAACCAGGAAGTTTTAGACTCTCAAATTGTGCTGTTGAAACTGCTTTGCTACGACATCCAGATCTCTAGGGGGCAGTACCTGAGATGTCTGAGGGATGCCGTTCATGCCCTCGTAGAAGCGTCTCTCTGCTTCGTCGTATCTGGACTTGTCAAACCAGATGTTCTCCTGGGCGAGTCCCTGAAGTCCACTCATTGTGATGCTAAGAACACAAAAAAAGGAGACATGGAAGTTAGATTTATAGTTTGTGTCAAAGAGCAAACATACAACTATAGAAAGACTCAAAGTAAACAATAATAATAATAATAATAAAAAAAAAACAGAATTCAAATGCAAGTCCTCAATGCATTTTTAAAGTAATTCATTCATGAGTAATTGTGCATAACAAAAGCATTAAAACAAGCTATTTTAAATCAAGCCGAGCAAGCCAAGAACCATGTGCCACATGTATGAATACATACTTCCATTTCTTGTATTTACACATATTATGACAAATTTACAGGTTTCAGAACCATTTAATTTATATTAGGTCTATAGAAATTGGATCTTAAAATTGAATACACAATTCATTATTAGAGATTTTCTTGCATTCAGGCTAAATTCTTGGCAGTCAATACAACTGAATATAGTTTAATGGTTTATTTGTATTTTTCTAAAATAAAATGTCAGAATCTCCAAACGTTGGAGGAGAAAAACAAAACTTGTTGAGCAAGATCAAAGGGATAGTTCACCCTAAAATAAAAATTAAGTTTTGGTTTGAGCCATATATTCCAAGAACACTTGGAATATATGGCACGTGTTGCATGGGATCATTCTGTGATACTTTTGTTACTCTTTTTTTAAAAAGCTTGATACTGATCACTATTTACTGCTACTATATGGATGAGCATGAGCAGGACATTTTTTAAAAATTCTCCTTTTGTGGTCCATAAAAGAAAGAAGGCCATACAACATTAGAACACCACCAGGGTGAGTAAATTATGAATTAATTTTCATTTTAGGGTGAATTATCCCTTTAAATTATTAGTGACCATGAAGGACTAGCTAACTGCTGGCTTAAATAAAGTCGCGTTTCCCACCATAATTTTTTCTGGGAACATTTTTTCGCCCAGACCTGTTGCAGACTGCATTTCCATCGCGGTCTAAAGTACCGTAAAGTGCGTAGTCTGGTGACGTAGTACAGCACGCGACATTCCAGTTCCTGCTGGACTTCGTCCTCCGGATATAAGCTTAATAAAGCCTAAACCCTCGAATTTTTTTAACTCCACTGTTGATTCAAATAGCAAACAACTCTTACTGCATGCACCACAACAGACTTTTAAAAATGGTTGTTGAAATAAAATGCTGCAAGGCGTTTATATAAGCCAACTGTACCAATCAGCATGTTCAGTGAAAGTTCCTGAACTTTGAAAAAGTACTACCTTGCAAGAAGGGACTTTCTGAGGGGGGAATTTTCACCTGGAACTTCATTTAGATCCTGGTTCCTGTGGTCAAAACACACAGAGTACCACCCCAAAGTACCTAGTTCCTGGGGAAAGTTCCTGTGGTGGAAAAGCGGCTTATAGCTATATGGCTAGTGGAAGTAATTTTACTGATATTGTTGCTCTCTGAGAACAGGGAACATAAGCGATAACAATAAGCAAACAAGCGATGAAAAGAAGTTATATGAACAATATAATATGTTGACAAAATGGACAGTTTATTGGCAATATATAACTACTATATCAACCCATCACAAGTTTATACAACCATCTTTATTTTTCCATTATTCTGTATATTACCATACATTGAGTCACTACTTAAAGAAAGTGAAATTAGTATTATCAGATGTATTTTTACATTATAGTAATAAAAATCTATTGTGAGATGCACAGCATCATCCTGAAATAAAGCATGGGAAAGACACCTTTTTGTGAACAGACCCTTCATTAGTTATTCGTTCTGCTTAAAGGGTTAGTTCACCCAAAAATGAAATTTCTGTCATTAATTACTCACCCTCATGCCGTCCCAAACCTGTATGACCTTCGTTCATCTACGGAACAAAATTAAGGTATTTTTGGTGAAATCTGAGGGTTTTTTTTTTTTTTAAATCAGGGTAGAAAAGAAATTGTTGAATAAAGACGTTATTTTTGTTTTGCGCACAAAAAGTATTCTTGTCGCTTCATAACTTTAAGGTTGAACCACTGTAGTCACATTGACTATTTTAATGATGTCTTTACTACTTCTCTGAACCTTGAATGTAGTAATTTCATTGCTTTCTATGAGAGATAAAAAAAACCTCTTGGATTTTATCAAAAATATCTTAATTTGTGTTCCAAAGATGAAAGAAGGTCTTATGGCTGTGGAACGAAATGAGGGTGAGTAATTAATGATAGAAATTTCATTTTTGGGTAAACCCAATTTCATTTTTGCCATTGTCAAGTCCGTATCAGTTATTCAGCATGATAAATTAAAGATTGATCAATAATAAACTTGTACATTCTGTAAACTTTATGCCTGGCTAACTTTATGATGATGGAAAAACTATATCGTCCAGGTCTTGAATTCACTATGATTTTGTAGAATAGGTATTTGGATTGATTGTCCAAGTCCCTTCAACCACTAAAACTCCTTTCATTGATTTTTTTGCTGACACAGGCTGCAGACAATGGGACAGACTTTGCGTGCTAAAGCCCTGGGATTAGTTTCACACTGATCAACTTTCACCCAGCAGCCAATGGTGACACAAAAACCAGGTTGAGGTTTTTGAAATGAGAAAAACGATTGAATACGGTCCACAAACAACTCAAATAAAACTCACAAAAGCACACCGTTCAATAAGTGAGAAGAGTTTCTTAAAAGTCAATTGTCCCATGCCCCTAAACTAGCCATACTTGTCCCTTTTCTGAGGGGCGCGCTCGTTCTCGGAGAAGACCCTCTTTCTGCTACTTTTTGGGAACTGCCGGTCCCTCTGGGGTTCAGACGATGAGCGCTGGTGGGTCGAACCCCGCTGCTGTTGATGTGACGCATAGGAACGGGTGTACGCTTGGTTCTCCTTCTCTTGGGATTGTTGTGCACCGTTCCGTTTAGCCCTGAAGACCAGGGTGCGGGGAATTCTGTCTTTGGGGGAAGACGAAACTGGAGGGGTCCCACTCCCTGCACTCAACAAGGTCTGATAGGCATCATCGGCCTGCTCATATAGGCTGCGGTTGAACCAAACCTTCTCTCCTTTAATGCCCTGAGAGGTCAAATCATGATGGAAACGACCTTCTTCAGAACCCTGATTTTCAGACCTGGACGAACGAGTGCGGTTTCTCTTTCCATCATTTGAATTCGGCAGATTTCTTGTCTGTTCATGTCTAGTATCTTCTTTGGCTCGAGCCCCCCACTGGTTCTCCATCCTTTAGCTCAATTACAGCATATAAGGGAAAACAAAAAAGGTACATGCTAAAGAATTAGTTTGAGCTGATGTTAGGCACAGTAAACGAGGGCAGTGATGGAAACAACTAAGCGTACCCAGAAGCCTTGCAGAGCAGTCGGTTTAAATCAGCAGAAGACAGTTCATGAGGGAAATGTTTTAACAGGGATCCATAAAGAGAACCAATAAATTACTGGACGTTTTGAATTCAGACTCAGAATGGTTATTGTCCCTTTGATAAATACATTTAAAAGAACACTTACTATCTTTAAAAAAAAAAAAAAAAAAAAAAGCCATGCAAGTTAAGCAAAACAAAATCTACAAAACAAAGACAAAAAGTTTGCTTTTTGCCCATATCCAACCAGTCACACAAAATTACAGCCAAATGCCTCAATTTATATAAGCCACTATATTTAAAAATTTATATAAGTTGAAAACAGCCAGGAATATGCCATTATCATGTTTTTTAAAGGGTGGGAGGAGGATGACAGACAAAAACCAGTATCACCCTATAATGGTGAAAATTTGGCAAAGTCATGCCACAATTCAAACACAAACTAAATTCAACTTCCAAAACTACCACTAACTATTCCTTGCTCCAAGGCCCCGTTTACACCTGGTTTTAAGATGCGTTTTGGTCGACTGGATCACAAGTGGACAACGCTAAATACAGGTGTAAAACGTTTTGAGCTTGTCCACTTTCGACCACTTCCAGAGGTAGTCGAAAACGCATTTGACAGGATTGCTTTCATAGTGTAAACACTTATGTGGTCGAATGTGTTCGAACAGCCACAAAAGACCACCTACTTTCCCCCCATTGACCTAATGCGTAAACATTATGTGAAGCATGCTAGCCAGACGGGATTTAAACCTTGTCGGGTGAAGACCCAAGTTTGGTTTGAAGATGAAAAATGTACCAAGCACAATCTTCTCTCACCATTCCTGATTACTAACACACACTCACTGCATTTGCCGTGGTCTTGCGGCTGTCAGAGCAGAAACAAAAGCTGATGCTCGCCGTGTTTTTCTGTTGTCTCCTGGTGCGTTTATATGTAAATTGCACAAGCTTATTTTGTAGACAGAAGTGGTTGAAAGTGGACAAGAGAGATGCAAAATACCAGATGTAAACGGGTATGTGTCTCCCTTGTCCACTTGTGATCCGATCAACCAAAACGCATCTTAATACCAGGTGTAAACTAGTGTTGTCAAAAGTACCGACTTCAATACCAAGTCGATACTAAAAATTAAAAAATGTGACGCTTTGAGCGCTGTTGAGCAGATTTGTAAACACCTCTGATTGGTCAGTGTTCACGCGCTCAACAGATATGTTTGCGATTGGCTACAATGATCAACTCTTCAAAAACATGTTGTAAATAGACATCAATGATGCTCTTCACAGAGTGCTTACACAGATACACACGGGAGTGTTTGAAAGCAGGCGGACCAGTCCACGATAGACGCCTGCTTTCAAACGCTCCCGCTTTCAAAATGAATTCAAACACTTCCATGTGCTTTCAAACGCTCCCGTGCGTTGATCATTGTAGCCAATCACAGACATATATGTTGAGCACGTGAACACAATGACCAATCAGGTGTTTACGAATCCGCTCAACGATGCTCCAAGCATCATATTTTTAAAATTTCAGTATCGACTTGGTATCGAAGTCTGTACTTTTGACAACACTAGTGTAAACAGGGCCTGAGTATCTATCATACGGGTTACAAACACACCATGCATTTTCATTAGAACAAACTATTTTGCTAATAATAAAGTTTTATGGAATGTTAGTGTACTTGGTTACACAGTGTCACCAAATGTAAATAAAGAGCATGTTTGCTAACATATGAAGTTAATTTAACACTTTATTGTTTGTACTCTCCAATCAAGTTGTATTACTAGTGTTACATTACAATAAGGTTAATGTTAGTTAGTTAAATAATACTGACAGATACAACTTTTGATTTTAATAGTGTATTGGTAAATGTTGAAATTAACATTATTAAATGTTTAATTATTAAGTATTTTTAGTATTTCATGTAGTTTACTAATGTTAACAATTGGAACTCTTTTTTTTTTTAAATGCAAAGAACAAAAATTAAATATATAAATTGTATTTCAGATACATAAATTGTTATGAGGTTTTCCTTAGTCTTTGAGATGAAAAGAAAGTTGAAGAAACTCATGTCACTATGTGAAATAGATGTCCGTTTTATTTGTGCAAATTAAAAAGGGGAGTCACTGAGACTGACTTTGGCAGGACATGAAAAGAAAATAAGCCAGAGTAACACGTCTAACCCAGATTTAAACCAGCAGAGACCTGTAGGTCAGGATTAGGTGACACATACAGATCCGTTACAGATGCTTCATATGAGTGTGACCTACCCTGTTTGTGAACATATGAGACTCAAACTAGCCTTCATGTGTGCTGTCAGTATCAACTCCAAATGCTTCATGAAAGTTTTATAAACTCATGAAACATTACATTTTGTTCAAGTGTAAGATACTGAATGATGTGTATGGAGTAGGATCAAGTTCAGAGAGTTTTAAATTCTGCAGAGGATTAAACTCATGAGTTTCATACGCAGCCACGTGGCGCGACACGCACAGAGGAACACATTAGTAATAACACGACAAAAGTGAAATATATTTAATACTATCGTGTTAGTGGAAACTAAAGTTTTACTTACTTTCGAAGAGTTTGATAAGTGACAAGCGGGTCGAGTTGAACTTCTCCGCCGGACTCCCTATAACAGAAAGAGACTGAGGAAGCCGGGTAACACGAACTTATTGCTGATAGAGGGGTTTCCTGTTAAATGTCATTATTCACATGAAACGATGTAATGCAGGTTATACGATTTTAGCATTATAATATGCGTCTGCTGTATTAAAGAGTTGATTCTGATCTTATACAATATGTACAAATATGTATATATTTTAGTAAAGTGCAAGTGTATATGAATATCGCCCCCCAGAGCAGAGATGGTACATTCAGTTACGTTACAACGAAACATTGCGTCCTCGTGCCCGAACTAACAGCTGCACATTAAATACGATTAATACGTACTCAGATAAAAGCTATTATATCATAGCTACAAGTAAAAACGTTCTATTAAAATTTTGACGCTTCATTTTTAATTTGATTATTATATTATTCTCTCTTTTCTGTCACTCTTATGTATATGCTAATAAAGAAAAGATAAAACAGTTAGAGTGTCGTAAATTACATTTGATGCCTTTTGACAGTTTTGTTGCGTTTCTACTCTCCATTACATGCTTTGTTGAATGACAAATTCGTTGAGAGTTGCCTGGAAATAAAGAAACGTCTGCTATGTAACGACAGTTAGGTGTTATCTGATGGTGACACAAAGACACGGTATTTTATTTATCGTTACGACGATGTATTATGCATTGTTAACACACATGGGTATCTTTCTTTCAGATTTCTTAAAGAATTGCCATTACCAGGAGTGGGGTTCGAACCCACGCGGACATTTGTCCATTGGATCTTAAGTCCAACGCCTTAACCACTCGGCCATCCTGGTTCGCTGAACCTCATCTAACACCAGGGAGGGTCATTCTGGGGTCATACTACAGTTCTTTTAACATTTTCATATCCTCATTTATCCCCACATATGTTATATATAAATAATATTGACTCCAGTGGTTTAACCTCAATTTTATGAAGATGAATGAATGTCTTATGCGTTTGGAACGACATGAGGGTGAGTAATTACTGGCAAAATGATCATTTTTGGGTAAACTAACTCTTTAAATTACAACAAGCAAATTCTTAAAAAAAAAAAAAAATGTGCAGAACATGAATGATCCAACACTGACTAATGTAAGGACAAAGAATTCACTGTAAAGTGTGCTTGAGTCCAAGTGTGGTGCTTTGGCTGGATACAGCATTTTGTGGCCTTTAGTATCTTAAATTTGAGACCATTTGAAATGCCTCTGGTATTGACCAGTTCAGTAAATAACAATTACCCCATTAAAATGACAGTAATCGATGCTAGCTCAATTACCAACTAATTAATAATACAGACCATTATAAAACAATAGTACTTAACCTTTAGACTATAAAGTGACTGATAGCATCAGTACACAGGCACATACAGTAGCATCGTGTTACTGAAAAAGTCTACCTGGAATAACTTTCAATTTTAGTTTTAATAATTAGAAATGCATAGCAGTTTTAAATGTTCTCTCATAAGCAGTCCATGATTAAACTCAAGTGTCAATATATCTTAAATTCTATTAATCATTTGCAGTTTTGAGATTTATTTTAATTGAAAATAAAGCAGCATTGTATAAATTATGTGGGATCGCCACATTCTATCTGACTGATCTGGACAAAGCGGCTTTTTGGAGTGGAATAAAACTGTGTGATGTTCCTTTGACAACATTACCTATACCTTAAACAATCCCTATTTCCTCGATTTACTAAATCATGCACATACTTTACTAATCGTGCGCACGATTAAATCGAGGGAACAACTTAGTAAAGCATACACACGATTAATTTATTTTCCTGCATGTCACGTGCAGGGATTTATTTTGAACAGTCTAAAGTGTCTACCAGGAGTGGGGTTCGAACCCACGAGGACATTTATCCATTGGATCTTAAGTCCAACGCCTTAACCACTCGGCCATCCTGGTCTGTTTTAAAGATGGTTACAAGGTTTGAGTCTGGCTGAGCCAGAAGGTCTTTGTGTGAAGCCTTCCCGTGACCCTACAACAGTCTGGGTGGATGGATGATGTTACTAATGATATGTTGTTTAGGTTTGAGTTTTCTAGTCTTTCTTCAAATGTGTATCAATCGTAGATCAATGGAAAGGACAATTAAATGTTCTTGAGAAGGATTGCCACATTCTATCTGACTGATCTGGATATGTTCCTTTGACAACATTACCGATACCTTAAACACCACTGTTTTGCAGAATCTGGATTAAATCAAGCCTGAAGCTAAACTGTATGTACTAACCCCAGTTTTGAACATAGTAGAGCTTCTAACAGGAGTGGATCGAACCCATGTGGACATTTGTCCATCAATCCCTAAACCACTCAGCCACCCTGGTCTCAAACAGCATCTAATATTGTCTCTCAAACGCGAAACAATGGAAACGGAAAACAATTCATCATAAATTGTCCTTAACTAGAATCACCACATTCTAGCTGACCGATCTGGACAAAGTAATTTGGCTTTTCTGAGCAGTGTAAAAGCATTTAATGTTCCTTTGACAAACCACTTTTGTTCACAATCTGGATTAAGTCATGTCTGAGAATAAATCTTACACTAACTCTAGTTTTAAACTATGGATCCCCGCACATGACACGCAAGAAAAATATAGTAGGCTAAATCTTGCACACGATTTAGCAAATCGAGGGAACGAAATAGTAAATCATGTGCACGATTTACTTTTTTTTCCTGCATGTCATGTGCGGGGCTCTGTTTTGAACAGTCTAAAGGGTCTACCAGGAGTGGGGTTCAAACCCACAAGAAGATTTGTCTATTGAACACCTTAACCACTCGGCCATCCTGGTCAGTTCACACTGTTACTAGGTTTGAGCCTGGCTGAGCCATAAGGCCTTTGTGTGAAGCCTTCCTGTGACCCTACAACAGTCTGGGTCTGGATGGATGGATGATGTTACTAATGATATGTTGTTTAGGTTTCATTTTTCTAATTTTTCTTCAAATGTGTATCAATCGCAGATCAATGGAAGGGAAAATTAAGTGTTCTTAAGTAGGATTGCCACATCCTATCGGACTGATCTGGACAAAGTGTTTTTTGTTTTTGTTTTGTTTTGAGTGGAATAAAACTGTGTGATATTCCTTTGACAACATTACCTATACCTTAAACACTACTGTTTTGCAGAATCTGGATTAAATCAAGTCTGAGTCTAAACCTAATGTAACCCCAGTTTTGAGCATAGTAAAACTTCTGCCAGGAGTGGGGTTCAAAGCCACGTGGACTTTAGTCCATCAACGCATTGACCACTTAGCCACCCTGGTCTCAAACAGCATACTGTATTGTTGTCTCTCAAACGCAGAACAATGGAAAGGAAACCAATTAATCATTTTGTGTCCTTAACTAGGATCGCCACATTATAGCTGACCGATCTGGACAAAGTAATGTGGCTTTTTGGAGTAAAGTAAAAGAATTTGGTGTTTCTTTTACAAAGCTCTTTTGTTCACAATCTGGATTAAATCATGTCCGAAAATAAACCTTATGCTAACACTAGTTTTGAATAGTCTAAAGCGTCTACCAGGAGTGGGGTTTGAACCCACAAGGACATTAGTCCATTGGATCGTAAGTCCAAAGCCTTAACCACCCAGCCATCCCGCTCTGTTTGGAAAAGTGTTACTAGGTTCGAGCCTGGCTGAGCCAGAAGGCCTTTTTGTGAAGCCTTCCCGTGACCCTACAACAGTCTGGATGGATGGATGATGTTACTAATGATATGTACAGTAGTCAACATTTGAAGTGGATCAAAAAAGTTCATCAAAGTTGTCCTAAGAACTAAGTTGCCATATGAAGAAAAGTTTCAGGACAACTTTAATTAAAGGTTTTGATCCACTTCAATTGTGGACTACTATAGTTTAGGTTTTATTTTTTCTAATCTTTCTTCAAATGTGTATCAATCGTAGATCAATGGAAAGGGCAATTAAGTGTTCTTAAGAAGGATTGCCACATTCTATCTGACTGATTTGGATATGTTCCTTTGACAACATTACCGATACCTTAAACATTACAAATATTACTGGACAAAGTAATATCTCTCATACAGTACTCCACATATTTGTTGTCACTAGACATTGCTATCTAATCTCTCAGTTTAGAGCATACTAAAGCTTCTACCAGAAGTGGGGTTCGAACCCACGAGGACATTTGTCCATTGGATCTTAAGTCCAACGCCTTAACCACTCGGCCATCCTGGTACATAGACTGGTTTTGATATGGCCATCTTTTAAATGTAGATCAATGGAAGGGAAACTCATTAACCATAAAGTGTTCTTAATTAGGATTGCCAAATTCTATCTGACTGGTCTGGTCAAAGTTGTATTTTGGAGTGGAGTAAAACTGTGTGGTGTTCCTTTGACAACATTACCTACACCTTCAACACTGCTGTTTTGCAGAATCTGGATTAAATCAAGCCTGAAGCTAAACTGTATGTACTAACCCCAGTTTTGAACATAGTAAATCTTCTACCAGGAGTGGATCGAACCCATGTGGACATTTGTCCATCAATGCCTAAACCACCCTGGTCTCAGACAGCATCTAATATTGTCTCTCAAACGCAAAACAATGGAAAGGAAACCAATTCATCATAAATTGTCCTTAACTAGAATCACCACATTCTAGCTGACCGATCTGGACAAAGTAATTTGGCTTTTCTGAGTGGAGTAAGAAGTTCCTTCGACAAACCACTTTTGTTCACAATCTGGATTAAGTCATGTCTGAGAATAAATCTTACACTAACTCTAGTTTTGAACTATGGATTTATGTGCACGATTTACTTCTTTTTCCTGCATGTCATGTGCCGGGCTCCGCTTTGAACAGTCTAAAGTGTCTACCAGAAGTGGGGTTCGAACCCACGAGGACATTTGTCCATTGGATCTTAAGTCCAACGCCTTAACCACTCGTCCATCCTGGTCAATTCTTATGGTTACTAAGTTCAAGCCTGGCTGAGCCAGAAGGCCTTTGTGTGAAGCCTTCCCGTGACCCTACAACAGTCTGGATGGATGGATGACTTTACCAATGATATGTTGTTTAGGTTTCATTTTTCTAATTTTTCTTCAAATGTGTATGAATCGCAGATCAATGGAAGGGAAAATTAAGTGTTCTTAAGTAGGATTGCCACATCCTATCGGACTGATCTGGACAAAGTGTTTTTTTTTGTTGTTGTTTTTTTGAGTGGAATAAAACTGTGATATTCCTTTGACAACATTACCTATACCTTAAACACTACTGTTTTGCAGAATCTGGATTAAATCAAGTCTGAGTCTAAACCTAAAGTACTAACCCCAGTTTTGAGCATAGTAAAACTTCTGCCAGGAGTGGGGTTCAAAGCCATGTGGATTTTAGTCCATCAACACCTTGACCACTTAGCCACCCTGGTCTCAAAGTGGGGTAAAAGCATTTGGTGCTTGTCAAAGGTATTTCACCTCTGACAACAAACCTCAGACTAAGTCCAGTTTTGAACAGTTCAAAGGGTCTACCAGGAGTCGGGTTCAAACCCATGTGGACATTTGCCCATTGGATCATAAGTCCAACACCTTAACCCCTCGGCCATCCTGGTCAGCTCATGTTAGAGTAATGTTACTAAAAGCTTTTCTGTGTGGAGCCTTCCCGCAATCCTATATGGTCTGATATGGATGATGAATAATGTTACTAATGATATGTTGTTTAGGTTTGAGTTTTCTAATCTTTCTTCGAGAGTGTATCAAACATAGATCAATGGAAGGGACAATCAAAGGGTTAGTTCACCCAAAAACCCTTCGCAGCTTTATGAATCTTTTGTGTCGAATCAGCAGTTCGGAGCGCCAAAGTCACGTGAATTCAGCAGTTTGCCGGTTTGACACGCGATCCGAACCATGATTCGACATAAAAGATTCATAACGCTCCGAAGCTTAATGAAGCAGTGTTTTGAAATTGGCCGTCACTATATAAGTCGTTATTTTGTTTTTTTGGCACGCCAAAAATATTCTCATTGCTTTATAATATTAATATTGAACCACTGTACTCACATGAACTGATTTAAATATGTTTTTAGTACATTAATGGACCTTGAGAGAGGAAATGTCATTGTTGGCTATGCAGGCCTCACTGAGCCATCGGATTTAAACAAAAAATATCTTAATTTGTGTTCCAAAGATGAACGAAGGTCTTACGGGTGTGGAACGGCATGAGGGTGAGTAATAAATGACATTATTTTCATTTTTGGGTGAACTAACCCTTTAAGTGTTCTTTGGATTGCCACATCGTAGCTGATTGATCTGGACAAAGTGGCTTTTTGGAGAGGAATAAAACCATCTGTGACCTGTTGCATAAACTGGATAGTGGATCTGGATTATCTGGGTAATGAAGCCTGTCAAGGTGATTTCAGTTTTAAAATATAAAATGAAAAATCAACCTCCTCATCGAAAAATGTTAGAAAAATAGCTAATTGAAAAAAAAAAACAAAAAAAAAAACAAAACATGGATGATGTAATAAAGGGCAATTGGAGGAGCAAAGTCCACCATAGTGATTTTTAAACAAATCTAAAAGAGAGCAAGGAATGTTAATAAATTAATCAAAAATAATTATATATGACAAATCTGGGTTAAATGTTATTTTGGTTTATTAAATATTATTATGTCCTCTATTAGTTGCTTCCCTCTTAAAATTAAGCACTGTAAGCAACCCAACAACATATGCCAAGCATTTGTTTTGAGGATGGGAGGCAAAATCACACAACAAAATTTTAGTTATGTTTTATAAGCATTTTTGACATGTCTGTCTGTTTATGAACGTTTGGCTTTCATTTGCACCTATTGTGTAATCTTGCTGTCTGTTCCACCAGAGATATTCAACAATGAATGAAAACTGTGCCGACCAACCCGCAGTGCCAACCAATCCTGGTCTTCCCTGCAAAATCCCTGGAAATGGCTCAGTGTTTTTACCAATGTTGATTTAAATTATTCACATTCATCAGATGACATTTCCTCTCCCCTGAATCATCTGCCCCTGTTTAACAAACTAAAAATAGATGTTTTCTCATATTAAATATTGATGCATCGCATGCTTTGTCTACAAAAGCACGAATCAAAAGTAGCTTACCTCCACAAAAATCTCTGAAAAGGTCAGCATTTCTCCAGATGCATTTCACAAACAGGCTTCTTATATATTCAGCTGTGAAATTAGGTTACATTTAAAGTCAATCCGACTGTGCGCGCTCCACGGCCCTGTGATGAGGACGCGCAGACGCGCGTCAGTCGAAGAGAGAGCGACTGTGTGTGACTTCAGTCTGTCGAGTCTGAACTGAACAGATCACTGTTTGAGGAGTTACAGGGATATTTCGTGTTTCTTGGGTCATCACACAGTGACTTAAATATGAAGGTTCTACATCTGTGTTTGTTCGCGACTTTTTGGAGAGCTGTAAGTATTTAATGTTACACATTTCTCCATATTTTATATTATATAGTGACCATTATATATATGATATATTTATTATTATATAGTGACCGTTATATAAAACTAATTATAGCAGATTCCTTTCAGAATGTACTGAACTTGCATATTCGTTTTTAATGTCTTGCTCAGATTTCTGCAAACAATTACTGAGTTATGCGCATCTGTCAGAATACATTTATGGTAAAATGGTTACGAATACGTCCGAAGTAAAAACGCTAAAGGAATCTTGTTGGAATTTCCATCATGTTTTTGAATCTAGAATTCTAAAAAATAAAAGTGAAAAAACGTTTCCTTTCTTTTCCACTACATATTTAACAAAGTAGGAAAACTGTACCAACTGTTTAATTCTTATACCATTACACTTCTTTTAGATTGACTTTTTATTTTATTTTTTTTTTTTTATAGGATTTTATATTTGTTGGGGAAAATGTAGACAAGTATGACTTTATGTCAGAATTGGGCAATGGGAAGCACGACGATTTGAAATCAATTTACAGTTTTGCATTACTTTAAAAAAAGCTGGTATCAATGCCACCTGTATACTGCAAACATCTTGTAATCTACTGTATGTTGATTATGCTGGTTAATGTGCATATGGATTCATAATTTTTTCCTCCTCAGATGCATGCTATCCATCCAGATTGTGCTATTATCTCCCAGCTTATCCAAGACCAAGAGATCTGCACCCAGACTACGAAGAGAGAGATGAAGAACAAGTCCCAACAAACAGGTTGTACGGATGAAACATTAAATTACACTATGTATACTGATGAAAAATGCATAAATGTGTGTGTATATATCAGCAGCTGATGCGTTCATGCTTAGCTTGGCCTGGTTAACTAAAGATGATTATGTGCAATTACCATGCAGAAATTTAACCACGTTACTTTAATTGAATATAGTGAGGGAAAGGAAGGAAACGGTTTTAAACTAGTCTCAGCAGAACTTCAGAATTTACCCACGTTAGACATGTGGTTTTCAAAGACAGAGCAATTCTGTAGTGTCATGTTAATGGATTACTACTAATATTGAAGTGTTGTCCTTTTTAATAGGACTTTAATTGGTAAATAACATATAGACAGTCTGGAAACAGCTAAGCACTGTGGGAAATATCCCCACAAAACCTCTTTAGACCAGTCAAGCATAATCTCTGAAGTGACTTGCAGAGTTATTATTAATTTGAAATGAGTTCTGATTGGGGTTCTGATTACGTTCCTTCCTGAGACTATGAATAGAACTTTGTTGAACGAGATTCATGCAGACAGACGGTTCAACCCACAGGACATATGATAATTATGTTACGTGGCAGCTTGAACCTCCGGAGATCTGTGTTCTTACAACTTGACAATGTGTGAGTGGAAAAGGAGATTGTGTGAAATGGTGTTCCTGCAGAACATGTTCATATATGCTTTATTTGAGCTTTCCTCAAACAAACTAAAATGCAACAATATTGTTATCTGCCTATGCAAGTCAAATTAGGAATCCATGCTGGTTAAAAGAACATTTCCTATGCCATGTTTTAATTCAAACAAATTTCAGCATAATAGGAAGGCTTCAGTTCAGGATTTTACAAGTCTGTCTGACTGACCGTGACCTGCCGGCTTTAAAAGGACATGTCTTCCCCTCAGCAGGGACATACATGGACAAAGCTGTCTATGTCTTTAAGGCAAAATGCAGTATCTCTTAAAAAATGGAGCTTACAAACAGGGTTTTCCAGCCTAATGAGTCATAAGACCTTCATAAGATTGTATGATGCCATAACATAACCCAGGAGGGATGCACTTTTCCTTTGTTAATGATGGTACACTGATCTAAAACAAAACAAAAAACCTATAATCAAGTATCAAGAACTCATCTAACAAGCAAGAGAGAGCAGGACTCTGGAGCGGACTCTGGCTTGCAAACAGGACCGGAGGAAGCCAGCCAAGAGACTTGCGCTGCCCAGGCATGCAGGACAACCATGGCGTAAAAGGTGAAGACTGCCCTCTTGGCCATGGCAGGAGTGATGGGAAACGGGTGGCTCAGGAATGTCCTCTATGGCTGTGACTGACAGATCAGGTGGTTCAGGAGAGACTGGAGTTGAGGTAGCTTACAGGGAGATGTGTGCAGTCTAGAAACACACAATGGCAGGCAGTGTATAGACCACGACAGGACAGACAGGAAGTGCGGGCTGCTCAGGGACGGCCACCGTGTCCTAAACAGGGAGAGCAGGCTGCTAAGGGACAGCCTCAGGGACCACTGGATCTGGGTCCACTAGAGTCAGGTCCTCCAGGACAATCAGACTTGGGACCACCAGAGTTGGGTCCTCCAGGATCACCAGACTTGGGACCACTGGAGTCAGGTCCTCCAGGATCACTGGATTCAGGCCCTCTGGAGTCAGTTCTTCCAGGGACCATCAGACTTAGGACCACTGGAGTCAGGTCCTCCAGGACCATTGGACTTGGGACCACCAGAGTCTGGTCCTCCAGGACCACCAGACTTGGGACCACTGGAGTTGGGTCCTCCAGGACTACTGGATTTGGGCCACTGGAGTCAGGTCCTCCAGGGCCAACACCAGATTTGGAACCACTCAGATACGGGTCCACTTAAGTCAGGTCCTCCATAGTCTCAGCTCGCCCACGGACCGTGCTTATGGCATACTTAACTGAAAACACTTCAGGACTGGTTGGGTGAATTCTACAGGATGTCCGGGAGACGTGTGTGTTGCGTTCTTTAACGGTCCGCCTGGAAACAAATGCCGTGATGCCAAACCCCTTGTGGAAGAAGAAAGACGTTGTGTTTACAACTGTGACAATGAGCTCTTTTCAGGATCAACTAAACGCTGAATTTTCAAAAGTATGTTCGCGGCTCCATTGTTGCAGTAAACTTGTACAACGTTCTTGAATTAATAATGTATTAGATGCATGCTAGGTCTGTTATTGTACGGACATCAACTTTACATTTTCACACCCCTAAATATGATGCAGAACAAAACAAACTGTGATTGGTTGCATTACATGTCAGTCAAATGTCTCTTTGGCAGTCCTTGGCCAATGAAACCTGCGATAGAGTCCAGATCTTCTGCAGTCAGTCTGAAGGTCTGGCTACGCAAGACTAGGTCCTCCAGGACCACTGGATCCGGGTCCATCGGAGTCAGGTCCTCCAGAACCATCAGACTTAGGACCACCGGAATCAGGTCCTACAGGACCATTGGACTTGGGACTACCAGAGTCTGGTCCTACAGGACCACCAGACTTGGGACCACTGGAGTTGGGTCCTCCAGGACTACTGGATTCAGGCCACTGGAGTCAGGTCCTCCAGGGCCATCGGACCTGGGACTACTGGAGTCAGGTCCTCAAGGACCACTGGACTTGGGGGAGCAACAGGAGCCCTCCTTCTCCGGTGCTTGCAAGGGTGAGGTGATAAATAGACGGCAGCTGCCAGGGAAGCTGCAAAGCTTTTTGCCTCCTCATGGAGTGCTGCAGTGGTCTTGGGTGCCTCAGGAGATGCTGCAGCAGCCAGGAATATTGCCTAGTGGACTGCAGCGGGTTTGACCACCTCTCAGTTCTTCCTTCTCCGATTCCGGGTCATTGGAGGACTGGGGCTTCCACTGACTGAAGGTGGAATTAAGGGACAGTCAGTGTGGGAAGACCTCATGCTGCATGGGAACTCTGATTCCCCGCAATGGTTTAAATGGTGCAAAAGGCAGCCCATAGACTTAATTGTCTAAAAAATAGGCTTCATTAAATTGAGAAAGCATCTTCCAAATAATATCCATGCCACCATGTATATCTGCCAAATGTCTGAAATCTGTTGAATACTTGCAATTGCACAAACCATATTCATGAGTTAATTTGCAATGCATCCATGCCCTGAATGTATTTTACCTTATATTTTTTTTACTCAAAGTATTGTGATACTCCCAAACTGAGTATAAAATATTAATGTTGCCATGAATAGCCATAGACATCTAGGTCATTCCGCAACAGAGGTCTTGAATATCTTAAGGCACTGTTATACTAGAACCTTTCCCATTCTTTATTACTCTATTTGATTCTTTCCAGCTTTACATCATTTTAATAGACTGGAATTTGTATTGAATGAAATATTGGCTAGGGAAGAGAAGCTTACTGACCTTTTAAAACTGGATGCATATCCAGCTAATGAATATTCAGTGATATCATAAGGACACTGATAGTTGTTGTCAAAAAGTTGCATCTAATTGGGGTCTGTATATGCCTTTAGGCAGCAACTAGAAAAAATTTTTTACATGCAGATGGATGAGCAGTCAATAAGAGTTCATCCAATGCAATCACTGACCTGAACATGTTAGCATGATAAAAGACTGTTTTTAGACTTGTATATAAATTAACCCTGTCTATAAGATAATATAGGCTGACTGGTGCCGCTCTGTTAATGTAGATGGATCAATCACTAGCTCACTTGAATCCTTTTGTGTCAGTCATACAATTTGGAAACTTCTGACTTTGGAAATATTGGTCAAGGAAAGGAAGAGGGATGAAAGGAAATTACCATATACTGTATTGTTAGGCTGATTGACTATGTCATGACAGTTCCTCTGTGTGTCTCAGGTTGTGGGACCAATTGGGATGGGATCCGCTGCTGGCATACAGCCAATTCTGGACAACTCATTAATGTGTCCTGTTCCGAAGTCTTCCAGCATATCTCTAACACTCAAGGTCAGATCAATCAATCAATCAATCAATCAATCTATCTATCTATCTATCTATCTATTTATTGGGCTCTTCATCATTGCTGTCATTCTTTAACATCAGCTGGTGTGACAGAGCTTCAGGCTCATGTCGCTTGAAAAGTTTGTCAAACAGCAGCAGATTATTTTTTTTCTAAAGGCTGGTGTGCAATAACCGTGGCTGAAAGCTGTCACAGTTCTAGTTAGGGGTTGTAATATTGTGCGGGTCAGTAGTTTTTATAGTTACAGGGCTGTGATTCTGTGGAATGTTTGAATATGCAGACAGAAAGTCATAGAACCCTAAAGATATTGGGATTCAGCTGCCACTGGGATGACCTGTGTATATGCACTCAAGAATGGATTTTTGCAGCTGGCTAAATTTAGTTAATTAAATTTGCTAATGCAACACAATTCATGAACATTTTTTTCACAGCTTAATTTCATGGCATGCAATCACTTTAAATTCCTAAAAAATGGAAATTTACTTAATCCATTTGCCTTGGGACTACATGAATAATTTTCGTTGGCCATAACTAGATATATGGAAATACAAGATGACACAGATTTTGGGCAGATATTTATTGCTCTACTAAATTAAAATTAGGTTACTTTATTTTTTCTTGTCGCATGTCCGAAAAAAAGAAATGCTTTATAAAAAGCCAAAAAATTGGAGTGACCAGAGTTTGAACTTGGCTCTTTTCATTTTCATTCTGTGTGAAAGGCATAACAAAACAAAACTGTTTATATAACATAATCCTAATTCTAATTTAATTCGAACTGCAGACTCTGGTAGAATATAACTTTTTGCCACGGTATAGATTCAGCAGCAGTAGTGTGGTGTCAATGAAAAGCTGTGTAGAAAACAAGACTGATCTTTGGATTTTAAAATCGATATCCAAGTCAAATAAGGATTGCGATGTATGTGAAAGTCGATCATTTTAACCAGCCCCATTTAACCTACTCCTTACATAAGATTAATCTTTTACTCTTGTAAGTGTTTCCTTCGTTGCTTGTCAGTGTTTTCATAAAAAAAAAAACATGTTGGGGTTGTTTTTTACAATTCATTTTTATAATCCATAATTTCATCAAAATTCTCTTCAACAAGGAATTATAACGTCTTTTACTGCCCCTAAATATTAAACATCAGGTGGTATATCACATCTGTGTGATTACTTTTCCCCTAAATCCAGAAATGTTGGATTAAATCTAGTCTGGTTTTGTAAATGTTTTAAATCCTCTAGAAGTGCTTACAGATCAGGATGTTCAGATGACAGACACTTACCAACAGATCTTAATCAGAGCAGATGCCATATTTCAAAATGAGGATGGGAGGGATAGATGTAGTACAGATGTACATATATGTGTGTGTGTGTGTGTGTGTGTAGCCTACATCTGTACTACATCTATCCCTCCCATTCTCATTTTGAAATATGGTGTCTGCCATATGTGTGTGTGTGTGTGTGTGTGTGTGTGTGTGTGTGTGTGTGTGTGCGCGTGTTTTTGTGACATAGCAGGACATAAATTTGTATAATGACATGGGTATGACATGGTAATGACAGGTATTACAAGGAGAGGGTGACTTATGAGGACATTACCCCATGTCCCCATTTTTCAAAAGGCTTATAAATCATACAGAATGAGTTTTTTGAGAAAATAAAAATGTGCACAGTTTCCTGTGATGGGTAGGTTTAGGTGTAGGGGTAGTGTAGAGCGATAGAAAATACGGTTTGTACAGTATAAAAACCATTACGCCTATGGAATGTCCCCACAATTCACAAACAAAAAAAAAAAATGTGTGTGTGTGTCTGTGTGTGTGTGGTCCTGGTAAACCCTACATTATGGGGACAAAATATCCCCACAAAGATGTCAATATCCGAAATCGTTTCCCTTTGTGGGGAATTTTTTGGTCCCCATGAGGAAAATAGCTTAATCATACAGAATGCTGTTTTTTAAAAATGTAAAAATGCATCTTCTGTGATGGATAGGTTTAGGAGTAGCTTTAGGATTAGGGGATAGAATATACAGTTGTACAGTATAAAAATCATTATGGTTATGGAAACCATGTGTGTGACGTGTGTGATTCAATGTTCATATTCATATTAATATCCCGCTTTCTTATTATTTGAAAGTAGTTTTATTCAGAGTTATAGTTGCTTGTCAGACTCACACTGCTGTTCAGATCGCTCGGGGTAAAGCAGGTGAAGCCGTGAAGCACGTATGGGGGCTGAAGAACACCTGTTCTGCCACAGGAAATGCAACCAGCAGCAGGTTTTGTCCCTGCTGTAGTGATCATGTTTTCCCCTAAGCATTCTCTAGGCTTCTGTAAGTATTTTTTGGAAGTGTTATGAAATGGGAATTGGGCTTACTGCTCTCTGAAATGAGGGCTGATCAGCAGGAGTCTGTAACAACTGACAAACTTGAGACTTATTTGGCACTCAAGCGTATGAGAGATTTTAATGACTATGTGATCAAGACAAATAAGTTTTTAAGTGCTGTTCTCAAGCAATAAGGTTCAGTGATATTTTTTTTCCCTTCAGGGACAAATGCTGCAGTTTTGTTATTATTAAACCATAATTCTTTGCTGTTTATTCGGCAGGTTTTATATACAGGAACTGCACGGCTCATGGCTGGAGTGACCCGTATCCTCCATATGCAGAGGCCTGTGCATTTGAAGATGATTCAGAGTCTGGGACTGTGGTGAATATATTCCCATAATAAATGCATAATTGACAGCAATTAACATAATTCTGAAAACATTGCTGTATGGAGTGGCTTGGTTTGGTGAATGACTTCCAGTGCATGTGTACTTGAACTCCCCATGATGACCACTAGTGGTCGCTGTTTTTTGTTTTTGCACGGTGCTTTAACTTTCTTTCTGTTCTTTTGTTTCCTGTTCTTCTTTTTAAAACTGTTTAGGATTATTTTAAAACTAAGCAGGTCATTGACCTCCACATGCTTAAATAAAAAATAAAAAAAATAATAATTACACAGAATATACCTACATAGTAGTCATTTTCTGGCCTTTAAGAACTGGAAGGGTTTTTACTATAGTCAGTTTTAATCAAAATCCAAGGTATTAGTTACTGACACATATTGAAATATAAATCTGCTGGAATAGTTTGACTTGACATGCAGTTTGTCTATTGATGTAAATGACTTTTCTCTCAGACTCTGCCTTTGTTTTTCAGACAACTTACTTATCGACTTTGAAACAGCTGTACACTGCAGGATATGCAACATCGCTTATATCACTCATTACCGCTGTTATCATATTCACATGCTTCAGGTAACACTTATATATTATCGTTATGAAATCCAAAAGCAATTGTGATACACAAAATGGAATCAGGGTGAATGAAATAATCAGTAAATATTTAGTATGCAATCTTCAGAATAATGTTATATTATAATATGTTTATAAGTACCTATCATGCTCTGTTCATTACAGGAAGTTCCACTGTACCAGAAACTACATACACATCAATCTGTTTGTTTCCTTCATCTTGCGGGCTAGTGCAGTCTTCATCAAAGATGCCGTTCTGTTCTCAGATGAAACTCAGAACCACTGTTTAATGTCCACGGTGAGTGAGGGTGTCTTTGTATGATAAAGGATTCGCATGCACCCTTTAAAAAGTCGCTTTGCATAAAAGCGTCTGCTAAATGAATAAATGTGTAATTTCACTGTGAAGGATTAAACTAACTATTATCCAGAAGAGAATTACCAAAAACTACCATGGCAAGATGTGAATCCATAGAATCCGTTCACTCTTAAACTACTAATTGTACTACATTTGAGTATTTTGTAGTAAACTTCATATATATGCCATAGTTAATTTATAATCAGTGACATATTTTTTTTTTTTTTTTTTATTGCACATTATTGTTTCTGATTTGATTACGTTATCCAAGGGATGTCTAGCTTATTGCCTCATAAAAACATGAAAGGGTTAGTTCACCCAAAAATGAAAATTCTCTCATTAATTATTCACCCTCATGTCGTTCCACACCCGTAAGACCTTCGTTCATCTTCAGAACACAACTTAAGATATTTTTGATAAAATCCGATGGCTCAGTGAGGCCTGCATTGTCAGCAAGACAATTAACATTTTCAGAAAGCTTTACAAATCTTTTGTTTCGAATCAGTGGTTCGGAGTGTGTATCAAACTGCCAAAGTCACGCCCCCCAGTGGTGAACCATTGAAATTTCAAAACACTTATCACATAAAGAAGCCTCGTTTACTGAAATCACGTGACTTTGGCAGTTTGATACGCGCTCCGAACCACTGATTTGAAACAAAAGATTTGTAAAGCTTCGAAGCTTCATGAAGCAGTGTTTTGAAATCGGCCATACCTAGATATTGTTGAATAAAGCCGTTATTTTGGGTGGGGGGTTGGCGCACAAAAAGTATTTTTGTCAACATTTCCAATTTTCATTTAATGTGCATTGCAGAAAATCCTTTACCTATTACCTATTTGGTGTTTCGCTTTTTTAATTACTTGTAAATCTCTCTTAATGCTATATTATGACTACATATTTGATTCAATCTTTCTGTCAACTTGTTTTCTTTCAAATAGCACAGGCTCTGTATTTCTTTTTGGAACTGATTGATCATAGACCTCATTGATCTGAGCTCATGCATCTCAGTGTTTGAATCAAAAAAGTTCACTCAAGCTTATTCAAAAAACCGAGGTGCGTAAGCTCAGATCAATGAGGCCTACGATCAGTCAGTTCCAGACAGAACTACAAAACCTGTGCTAGTTGAAAGAAAACAAGTTGATAAAAAGATTGAATCCAACATTTGGCAAAAACATAGCATAAGAAGAGATTTATAAGCAATTTTTTGTAGGCCAGTTATTTGATATTTTGATAAAGATATAGTTCTAAAAATAGTTCTAATACAAAAGTATAGCAGAGTCCACACCACAACTATAATGATAACGGCACAGAGAAACGATAATGTTGGAATCACTTTCAGAACGTTTTTTCCAGCTGATGAACGATAAAAACATTGACAGCCAATCAGAATCCATTCCACTTTAAAGAGTCTGAGCATTTAAAGCAGCAGACGACAAACCTGCAGCACGCTTAGAGTAAAAAGAACATTATCGTTCGTTAGTGTGGACGCTAATATAGTTATCGTTATGGTTATCTTCATAGTTTTATTAAGTTATGGCACTGCTATTAAAGTAAACCTTTTCATGTTTAAATGACGTTGATGTTTTCCAGTGCAGGTGATGGTTGTGCTCTCATTCTGTATCTGTGTGTGTTTTTGTTTACAGGTAGCGTGTAAGATTGCTGTAACCTTCTTCCAGTTCTGCATCCTGACTAATTACTTCTGGCTGCTGGTGGAAGGCATGTACCTGCAGACGCTCCTCGCCCTCACGTTCGTCTCGCAGAGGAAGTACTTCTGGTGGTACATTCTAATAGGATGGGGTTGGTACATCCTGAAAAATGGCTTCCTGGAGAAAGGCTTTGTGTAATCAGATTAAAAGATGAACATCTCCGGCAGTCTGCCAAGATTTGAGTACTAGAGGAACTATGAATATACAAATGAGCAGTTTGTGTCACCAGTGTTGGGGAAAGTTACTCTTAAAAGTAATGCGTTACAATATTGTGTTAGTGTTACTCACTAAAAAGGTAACTGTGTTAGTTACTTTTGATGAAAAGTAATGTTACGTTACTTTTGCGTTACATTTTCTCACCTGTGCTGGGTTTGCTTTTTTGTTTTGTTTTTAAAAAACAACAAAAAATAGTTATGTTTTTGGCAAGTGTAAAGTCCATTTAACACCAAAAGTGAAATGAATAAGCCTCAGGCTGAAGGAAATGCAAATTCACGCCTGTACAGTAGAGGGTGCAGCTCAAACAAACCTTTCATCTGTGCTGCCATTCTGGATCACAGAAGAATAGGACAGAAGAAGAAAGTTCAACACTCTTACTTCAGCAATAAAAACATGAAAGACAAATGTGATGTTTAATCTAAAGTCATTTTTGCTTATTAGTATGGCTGAATTGGATCATCGAAGGTCAGCAGCAAAGACATTGCTTAATAAAGTGAGATTAAATACATAAAGTATATTTGTGTTATTTAACATTTAATTATTGCAGGTTTGCGTAATATTTTGAGTTTGCATTTCACTGTTTTTATTCATTTTGAGGAATACTGAATCTGTTTTTGTGCAAGTGAGATGAGTAAATGCATGTTCACATTTAGTCAATAACATCATGTAACAAAGTAATTTGTGTTACATATTTGAAAAAGTAACAGATATTTTGTTGTAAATTTAAAAGTAATGTGTTACTTTACTAGTTACTTGAAAGAAAAAAAAGTAATCCGATTACTTAACTTGCGTTACTTGTAATGTGTTACCCCCAACACTGTGTGTCACATTATTGAGATCTGTTCTGAAACAAATGATATGTTAAAAACCTGCAGGTTGTTTTTCTGTGAATTCGGAGAAAGTATGCATTGTCTATTTTTTGTAGGTGTCCCATCAGTTGTGCTGATCGTGTGGGTGTTGACCAGACAATTCTTTGATAACAGAGGGTATGTCACAACTTCAACTTTAAAATTATCATGAAACTAAACCAAACTGACGCTATTTACTTTCTTAATGCACTTTCCTGGTCTGACTGTGAATTATTTATTGGTGCATGTTATTCCAAAAAAGAGAGAAATGTTTGTCTTTGTAATATTTCATCAAAAAGTAGAACTTGTTCCATCTCTGAGATGACTTTCCTTTTTGGCAAAGTCCTGCCGTACTTTTTTTCCCAGAAAAAAATGGTTTGAAAATGTAGTTTAATGTTATTACAATAAATAATTTTCTCATGTTTGCAGATGTTGGGATGACACAGATAATATGAACATCTGGTGGATCATTAAAGGACCGATCACAGCATCACTGTTTGTGAGTTATGATGTTGTTGTATGTCAGATTTTGATTTTTTCAGATTTTACATTTATTCAAACAGATATAGTTATTCAGAGATATTACCTGATATACAGTGTTGGGCAAGTTATTTCAAAAAAGTAATTAATTACTAATTACATCATCAATGTTGTATTTAAAATACTTTTCTAATTACTCTGTCTGAAAAATAATTTAATTACTCAATAAGTAATTCAACTCATTACTAATTAATTCTTAAAATCCCTATAAACCTTGACCGGATAAACAATAGAACTCTTTTAATAATTTAAATATGAGTCAAACATGGAATAGTTTAGCCTTTTATAGCTTTTAAAAACATTTTAGCTTTATTAAAACATACTATAATACTTACATTTTTTTTAGTAACAAATAGGGATGTCACAATACCAAAAATCTAGTAGTCGGTACCGATACCACTAAAAGTGCACAATACTCAATACCAAAGTCGATACCACGGTAAAAACATTTAAAGATACAAATAAAACGATGCTATAAATATTTTTTTCAGGTAGGTCTAATAGTAGTAAGTAAAAATACCACAGAAATTGAATAATCAAATATAAAATAACTCTACATAATCATAACTGTATAAATTAAATATAGATTAATCCTTATTAAAGCTTTTCTTTTGTTGTTTGATTATCATTTATAATACAGACAGCCAATAGTAGACAGTAGCATGTTTTAAAGGCTGCTTGTCACTAAGACCTAATGGACGGAGACAATATGCTGTTACACATTCTGTTCACATTCACATAACCAACGAGTAGACTATATATACCAAGATGGGCATTTTGACATATCTGTGTGTATTTGAACGTTTATGTGTAATAAACCGCTAAAATTTGACACTCGCGAGAGGCGGCTATGTGTGTAAGCTTTGGTTGGGAGCACTGACTGAAGACCGTCTCTCAGAGAGCGCGCGCAGTTTTTTCTCTCTAGGACATATAGCTTACATTTTACCGTAATGTTCTTGCCTACCTGTGTCAAAAAAGTCAAGTAATTGGAATATTTCCATTCTGCAAAACAGACAGCGACTATGCAGCCAACTGGTGCGAAGCTGCGAACTCACGCGCAACTGCACTACAGCTAACGATTTTAAAGAGACAGCGTTCACTTTTACCTTTAGACGACAAATTTAGATTTTAAATTTAAGATTTATACAGATCTGTTGAAATAATTTACAGTATGTAACGCAAGTACATTATAAGTAACTGTAATTAAATTACCTAAAAATGAACAGTAATCCCTTACTTTACTTTTTCAGTGGATTGGTAATTTAATTACAGTAATGCGTTACACCCAACACTGCTGATATATCACCTGCTCTACTGTTATGTAGCTCTTTCTCTGTCTGTCTGACAGGCTAATATCATCATCTTCCTAAATGTGATTCGAATCTTGGTTCAGAAATTGAAAAGTCCTGGAGTTGGTGGCAATGACACGGGTCACTTCATGTGAGTAAAATGATAATGTGCAAGAAGTGCTGGAACTGAATGTTTTGCCAGACCTGTTAATGGTGGGTGAATTGAAAAAAAAAAAAAAAAAAAAAAAATACCATATTATTTCTTGCCAGCTATTTTGCATTTTGTCTTTAAAATATTTGCTTTTGTCAAACTAAAAATGCACTCTTAGAAAAGAAGATTCAATGGGATTCTATATAGAACTTTAGGGTTCTTGACTCAGTTTTAAAGAACACTTCATGCCGAAAAGGTTCTATATAAGGAGAAATGCCTTAAATGATTGCATAATACTGTCATGTTTAATGGGTTATTTAAACATTTTCTAGTGATAAAGTATGTTTACAAGCTGTTTAATTCATAAAATTGAATCAAAATTAATTAAAACAAAATTAAAACGAAATCCATAAAATGATCCCATGATGGGAACTCTAAAAAGTGAACATATTACATATGCTGTTCCAGATGAAACTAGGATAGAATCAGACAGATGGCATGTGTTAATGTGAGTGAAACGCATATCGCTGCAAAATGTCTGTTCATTAGAAATCGGCTTTACACGCTGCCAGGTTGTGCTTCATGCATGAATAATATTTATCTTGACGGTTCATGCAAAGGTGAGTTTCTATTTTAGTGTCTTAATACCTGTACCTCCTGATAATGTATATGCAAAGACGAAGAGAAATTGCATTTAGCCCATTATCCAGAGGCTTACTGGTTTCTGAAAGTGCAGATCTGTCTTTCAAATTTGATTATGTGCCGTTTAAGTTCATACTGCCACTGGGCTCAGCCTTGCAACCCCAGCATTTATGAAGGCACTAACTTTTGGTTATTCTCTAAATCAAAATTAAAGGGATGAGGCCTGGTTCAGTTGTGTTAGTAGTGTGTTGAAACTTGTAGTTATGGTAAGGGGCTTGACATTTACCAGACACACTCAAAGCGGATGACCAATCACAACACACTGGTCCAGCCGGCCAATCAGAGCACATTGCGCTTTTTGGAAGGAGGGGCTTCATAGAGACAGGAACTAAACAGAGTGTTACTGACAGACTGGGAAGAGAGGAGCTGCAACAATGTCAAATATGTGAAAAATAATGTGTTTTAAGCATGAAAACCTATTCTAGTAGCACCCAAAATAAAATCAAGGCTTTGTAAAAGAGCATAATATGACCTCTTTAAATTAAATAATTGAGTCATGATTTTCTTTGATAATCACACAGGAGACTGGCTAAGTCCACCTTGTTTCTGATTCCTCTGTTTGGGATGCACTACACTCTGTTTGCCTTTCTGCCAGAAAACACGGGTGAAATAGTCCGGTTCTACATCGAACTCGGCCTGGGATCCTTCCAGGTACAGATGAATTCATTTGTTATGAAAAGTTGATCTGCTCAGTATTATTTTACATATTCAATAATGTGGAAATGTCTGATTTTATTCCTGAAAGTCTTGTTGTTTTTTACTCCCAGGGCTTTGTGGTGGCACTTCTTTATTGTTTTCTCAATGGAGAAGTAAGTATTCTACATGATATAATATATACAGTTACAAGTCATAGAGATTTTAGAAAATGTCTTTAAGGTGTTTATGATTTAGAATGTATGTAAAACTGAGATTTTTATCAGATGTTTGTACACAGCAGATGCTTTTCAGACAAATTGCTCTTTATAAGACATTTTGAAGATGTACGTGTGCTATCTGGGCTACAATATATCTGCAATCACAGACATTTGCATTCGGACGGGATTAGATTTCTCAGAGGACCGTTGAGTCTGCCGAAAAAAGTAGGTAATATGCCCTGGATTTTTTACTGAGGTTGTGTAAGAACAACACAGACAAGACAGATTCGAACAGGATTAAAATCACAAAGTATGCCTGTGAAACATGAATTTCTCTAACATGAAAACTAGTCCCGTCTGAATAGGGCTTTTTCTACACAATGCGATTTTCTATGAAATCTGTCAACTTTGGTTGCCCAGATTTCGGCAACAAGCGTCAAATACTACAGACTGGAGGAGCCTTAAAGGGATAGTTCCCCCAAAAATAAAAATTCTGTCATTAATTACTCCAAACCTGTTTTGTTCAACTTCGGAACACAAATGAAGATCTTTTTGATGAAATCTGAGAGCTTTCTCTCCCTCCATAGACAGTCTTCGCAACTTCCACTTTGACGCTTCAAAAGTTCATAAAGAGAATGTAAAACTAATTAATATGAATTGAGCGGTTCAGTCCAAATTTTCTGAAGAGACTCGGTGACTTTATATGATGAAGAGATTGAATTTAGGCTTTAATTCACATATAAACATTGATCTGCAAACATAAACAAAAGCTCAAACGAAAACCAAGAACAAACCTCTTTCGGAAGCTCAAAAGTGCCGCATAACACAAGAATGAACCTCATTGTTTTGTGAGGAAACTCAAACGTGCTGCGTAACATGAGAATGAACCCTATTAACGCATGTCAAGTGAATGCTTGAGCTTCCGTTTACCAAAAACTGATGTGTGAGTTGAGGAATGTTTATATGTGAATAAAAGCCTAAATTCAATCTCTTCATCATATAAAGCGATCAACTTTTTGAAATGTCAAAGTGTCAATTGCGTAGCTGTCTATGGGGGATCAGAAAGCTCTCAGATTTCATCAAAAAGATCTTCATTTGTGTTCCGAAGATGAACTTAAGTCTTATGGGTGTGGAACGACATGAAGGTGAGTACTTAATTACAAAATTTTCATTTTTGGGTGAACTATCCCTTTAAGTATGAGAAATACTTTCTCTCCTCCTTCAGGTACAGGCAGTGTTGAAGCGCAGGTTGTGGACGTGGCAGACCCAGACTCACCTGAGCCCCAGTAAAAAGCGTCGGGTCACTGTTACTCAGATCATGATGCATGAGACTGCTCATCCACAGACTGACATCTGCAACGGCTACATCACGTCTGTGTGAACACACCTGGATGTTGCAGGCAGAACAACATGCTAAAGACTTCAAGAGCTTCCCGCTCAGCTCTGGAGTGTGGACGACGGTCACACGAGAGGAAATAGGTCACCGTATGGCACTTATCAAGGTTGTGTTGAAAATACCAGAGTTATGGATTTGTAAAACTACAACGAGATGTTTGTGACACAGCAAGTGTGTGGAGGTTTGAATAAGATTTGATCGAGGACCAGTAGATAATGTGGCCTGTTCCTGAGGGTGGCTTTTTTGGCAAATGGTTGATTGACATTTTAAAAATCTGATTGTATAATTATTTGATTTTGGTATGAGAATGATTATAAAATGTTAAGAATTTTATTTACATCCTCAGTCTTGCGCTAGATGCCGTAATCTGTAAACTGATAGTAACACGATTCATGTTTATCAGTTTGGAGGCATTTCATTCTTAAAGTGATTCATATTTATTATTGCTGATGATGTGCCATGGCTTTTTTATAACTGTTTTTTAACTTATGAATTGTTTTGATTTGAACACTTTGTACATTGACAGAAACTGATAATAATAGTGTGGATATAGATGTATTTAAGTGGTAGTGTGGTACAGTTTGACTTTTAAGTGTACACTTCTGTTCACAAGATATAGGGGTCAGTAAGATTTTTTTAATGTTTTTAAAAGAAGTCTCTTATGCTCACCAAGGTTGCATTTATTAGATCAGAAATAACTGAAATATTGTGAAATATTAATGTAATTTATTCCTGTGATCAAAGCTGAATTTTCAGCATCATTACTCCAGTCTTCAGTGTCACATGATCCTTCAGAAATCATTCTAATATGCTGATTTGCTGCTCAAGAAACATTTCTTATTATCAGTGTGGAAAAGAGTTGAAACTGAAATTTTTTTTCAGGATTCTTTAATGAATAGAATGTTCAAAAGAACACCATTTAAAATAGAAATCTTTTGTAATATTATATATGTCTTAGCTCTCAATTTTGACCAACTTAATGTATTCTCACTTTCATTTCTTTAAAAGAAAATCTTACTGACCCCAAACTTTTAAATGGTATTATACATCTGCAGACATTACAGCTGAATACCAATAATGTACAATGTTAACTGGAGCACTTAGACTGTAAAAAAAGGGAATCTTCAGAAATTTTAACAGTTATGTTGTAATGTTACACTAAGAACAATGTTTACAGCTTTAAAAATGTATTATATTGTAATTAAATTAACTTTGTACCCTTTTTAGAGATGTTGACCGTTCATTTTTATGTTTCTCCTGACTTTTTTAAATCTTTTGGTTTTATATTAAATATGTATTAGACTAATTTACAGCTGACTATGTTAATATTTCATATATTTATGAAAATATTTAAATGTATCAATTTCAGTTGACTACAGGCTTTAGTGTAGCTTTTTTTTTACTTTCTAAAAAAACATGCATTTGCCTGGAGATGTAGACCTTCCCTACACATTTTTCTTTATTTCTTTTTTAAAGATTTCTTTTTGGCGTTTTTGCCTTTGTTGTGACAGGACAGTAAGTTGACAGGAAGCGAAGTTGGAGAGAAAGGGGGGGACGGGATTGGGAAACTGCACTATATGTTGGCGTGCTGCCCACGAGGCTACTGGTCTCATTTGTCTTTTTGTCAAATTTAAAGGTGCAGTAAGCAATTTCTGAGAAACTGTTGATATTTAAAAACAAACCAAACAAACACGCCCCTCTCTTCATTGCTCCGCCCCAAAATGCAAACACAGTGCAAGAGTGGATATCTCATTGGCTACGTTCAGACTGTCAGTCCAAATCCGATTTTTGTGCATATCCGATTGAAATCTGATCAGATTTAGCAAGTGTGAATGGTAAAAAATCACATGAAATTCAATTTTTACAAATCCGTTTCGAGCTACATTCGGTCTGACTGCTCTGATCAGATTTTGCGTGGTTTGTTTGACTTTTGATTTTAGTGATTTTCCACTGACCTTTTGTCTTTTGTAATGTCTCTCAGCCATCTCTCTTTCTACAGTCTTTCTTCAAATTTCTTACTCACTCTCTCTTCTCCCCCATCATGAATGGACACGCTGATTGCCATTGCTGAGTTTGCCCATTTTGCACAATGCAGTTAATTACCAACCACATTTATACTGTATCTCTCTCACATACACACACTCAAAGAAGACACATACATACATAAATAACTACATAAATTCCAGAAATTCAAGAGTTGTTTGTCAAGAATGGAATTCAGACACGTACAAAAATGTTCACAGGTCAAACATAGACATCATCTCTACATCAAAGCAGAAGAAAGAGCAGGCAGCTTTACAGAGCAGCTGAATGTACAATACAGTTGTTGTCCGGGTGTTACATTCAGACTGAAATGAGTTAGTCCACAACATGAAGACATCTCAAAGACAATGAAACATCAGACCTACACAAGAGACAATCCTCATTCCTCAAATATACAGCGCTCAAATATACAATCAAATAAAAGCGTCATCTACTGGCAGATAGATGTATTACAAGCACAAGAAAACACGTCTGTAACAGCTTTGAGACATGGTCGTTACCTTCTGAGCGCTCACACTCAGAATGACGGCTGGTGTCAAGAACATAGAAAGCAGCAAAATTCTCTTTTTTTGTCTTTTTCATGCAGTTATATCTAGAAAGAGCCACAGAGGGAGCTCGGCCCTCCCGTTACTATATCCAAACACATATGAAGCTAGGTCACATGATCCAAGCAACATCTGATGCTTTGTTAATGACACTCTGTTAGGATTTCACAATTTATTTCAACAGACAAGTTCACTATCACTGAGAGCTTGTTCAAGATCATTAATATTTACAGGCTGAAAATGACAAGGTTAAAGGTCAAACAAATAGGCCTATACAAAGAGTTTTCATCACTGGTGAGCACTCATGAAATATTTTATTTATTGACTCACCTTGTCTTCCATTGGTTGGCAAACACATACAGCCCCGCCCCAAACTCATGCCATTGGTTGAACTAATGTTGCTGTTTGTGGTGCTGAAAACAAACATGTTTTTATAGCACCAAAGAGCCACAGTGTTTACACTTTTTAAGCAAAGCCAGCTACACATCTCTATTAAGAATAAAACATATTTTATATCCAAAAATATTACTTTTAAAAGAACTGCAATTGTGTTTCAACCAATGGCGCAAGTTTGGGGCGGGGCTATTTTTTTATCCGGCCAATGGAAGATGGGGAGAGTGTACGAAACCTGTCATTATTTTTGCACTTTCGTTTGGTGATGATTCTAGTGGCACAATTTACACATCCATCGGGGGGGGGACATTATTTTCCACATCATTTAAAAGAAAGATTTGTGCGATCTACACGACCATTACTTTCACTGTACATTTCAATCATCTCAACTCTGCCTCCAATATAATACACAGACAACTATGAGCTGCAACAAAAGCATATTGCACTTCAAAACTGGCACGTTCATAATCACAGAAGTTTTACATACATCGTTGGTACTTCATGTTGACTTGTTGGCTAATGTAAAGAGAGAGTGCTGGTACATCCATCATTTACTGGCACATGTGCGTCTTTAACATATACAGAGAATTTACACTGTAGAACTTCACAGCAGAGAATAATACTGTACTGGAAATAAACAACACTGTTAGCAGAGAGCGTTGCCGCTTTATACACTGATGCACATTGTTCTTGTGATCAAACATGTAAAATGTGAGTGATAACTAATTATGATTGTCAGTCAGTGGTGATGGAGTAAATTTGGTTGGATTCATAAATTGACATCAGAGATTGTACTTGTAAAGGGTTGGGGTTAACTGTCTCTCAAGCTTTAAAAGGGTTCAATCCAAAAAGAATTAAAAACTGTCATCATTTACTCATCATCATGCCATTTCAAACACTTTTCTCATTTAATAAAATCATATAGCCACCAAAAAGTTTACAGTTTATGGCACTAAAAGTGCTTTTTTGGCCTTTTGGAGCTTGACATACTGTATGGTTTCATTCTAAGACGATAAACATTCAAAAAGTCAGGTTTGGAAAGACTTGAATGTCAGTACACATGATGACAGAATCTACAATTTTGGGTGAAATACCCCTTTAACACGATCACACTGCACTCAGATGTCGCCTTTCTCCCACAGTTGAACATGTCAGCCCTAAAAAGCATTTATAATGCACCTGATAGTAACGTGATGGCATTGATTTGCGCATCTCAAAGCTTATATATGCACTCTAATACCACATAAAAATGAATATATTCCTACTCTGTATAAATTAAAGATTGTAACAGCAATCTGAACACTGAATCTGTTAATCTACTAAATGACTAATAATTAAATCGATACTGCATGGCACTGGTTGTTTAGAATAGATCCATCAAAGCTATTTTTGTGACCAACAGGCACTTCAGAATACATCAGAGGGAACTGCGGGAATAGTTCCGGTAATTGTTCACTAACTTTTTTTTTGACAATCCTTGATTTGTTTATATTGGCTCTGTGTAGTTATAAACCATTCGCATGGCAAGAAGAATATAGTCTGAAAGCTAAATCGAAACACAAACCATAACAACATTTACATATAATCTAAATTCATGAGTCATTCATAAGTCTTTATATTGTTGACATACTCTGTACTTACGGCTGATTGTAAAAAAATATGTTTTACAATCTCTCTGTGAACATTTAATCAAATACACAGCATTTGAACGAGCAACACGAAGTCTGTACATTTTCTTTTATAGTGTATGATAAACACAGTAGCTTGCAGATAAAACCGTACTTAAATAGTCATGTTTTGGCACTTTATGTTATTATTTTTTCTTATCATAACACTGAATTGTAACCCGTCTCTCTCTCTGATTAGACACTAACGTTCATAACTAGAAAGCAATGTGCTATTGGTTTGACAGAAATGAATGTTTGAAATGGATGTTTCTCTGACTACATTCTAACCACAAACGATTCACATTCTCTATGGCTCATAATGCGATATGAAAATTCACTGGAATTTCTGCTGCGATCTCATTTTGGCGTTTATGGCAGCAATGTGAAGCGTACAGCCCCTGCTCTGCATTATTATTGACTGAGAAAGAACTTACAACCCTTGTGATAAAATGACATTCTTTTATGCTCATATTGTTGTTTTCTTATTAGATTAATTAGAAAGCCTTCAAAAAGTTGCGTTATGGTCAAAAAGCTTCCTAACCTGAATTGCAACTTTTGTTAGCATAATCTCAAAACAGTTTTGGCACTATAAATATATCCCTGGATGAATCTTTTCTAACTGATAAATGGTGGATCTTGTTGGGAATCTTTAAATACTATCCAGAGAATTCATGAATAATTAATAGTTCTTCTCTAATTGTGATTGGCCGGCCCTACTGCAGGTGAAGAGGGTGAGTTGAAGGGCGGGGCTTTAGGGACTGACGGGCAGAGGAGTGGGCCAATCAGGCGCTCAGGTGGGCAGGTTGAGGTTGACCGTCTCGGCCAGTGGGCTGGACATGCGTATCTGTGAGCTGCTCTTGCTGAGGATGGACAGCTGCGTCCCCCCGTTCACCCCACTGCTCGCTAGCGAAGGGTGACGCTGCTGCTTCAGGTCCACAGCAAAGTACCTGTTCACCGTCCAACTCCTCCATTTCCTCTTTATCTCCGACTGCACCTTTAGGGAGAAACTTGAAAAGGTCATTTTTTAATGTACTCAGCTGTAAAGGTGCACGCGTTCTCCACCAGTCCACACTCTCTCTCATGCTTTGCACCATGTCCTGTCCAGATGTGACGTGACACGTTTCCAGCATCAATTTTACTTTCCTCACAGAAAGCAAAATCCTGCACAAAATTATAGCCAATCAGAAGTTATTTGATGTTTTATGTTTGGACCAATGAGATTTCACTGTGGGCAGTAGGGTAGTTCGGTACCAAGTCGGTACTAAAATTTAAAAAACAAAATTCCCCCTAGCATTTTGAGTGCTGTTGAGCGGATTCTTAAACACCTCTGATTGGCCGTTGAGTTCACGCACTCAACAGATATGTCTGGGATTGGCTACAAAGATCAACGCTTCAAAAACATGCTGACATCTTTGATGCTCTTCACCTAGCGCTTACACAGATACATATGGGAGCGTTTGAAAGCAGGCTTCTATCAGCGGATCCGCCTATCAGCAAATATATTAGGGATCCGCAGATAGACACCTGCTTTCAAATGCTCCTGTGTGTATCTGTGTAAGCGCTCGGTGAAGAGCATCAAAGAAGTCTATTTACAACATGTTTTTGAAATGTTGATTTATTATAAATCCTCATAGGAAAATCTCAAAGGAACCAGCGGCAAATTAGTCTTCCGGGCTCTGATGTTATACCTGCACCAATCTATAGACAAAATGTAACAGTACAATTGCCTCACTTTTGTGTGAATTATTGCTTAAACATGGAAGAAATTGATCGCTTGTCACTTTATCACATCATGCCTGGTTAGGATATGGTATTAAAGTGTTTTTCATTCCTTGGCAGTAACTAAAAGTAATTGTTTATGTAGTAATATTGGAAAAATTATTGTTGAAATGTGTTGTTTTCTAAGCAAAAAAATGATTGCATGCATTTGATAATTTTAAAATAAAAGCTCTTACCTCTCCATTCAGAAAGCAGTACAGCACGGCCACCACAAAGCCCTGTGGAGAGAGTTAAAGTGAGTATGTGGTAAATATTCACCGAGGATGCATTAAATTGATTAAAAGTGACAGTAAAGACATTTATAATGTTATAAAAGAACTTTCTATTCATCAAAAGAATCCTGGAAAAAAATGTATCAAGGTTTCCAAAAAAATATTAAGCAGCACAACTGTTTTCAGCATTGATAATAATAAGAAATATTTCTTGAGCATCTAATCAGCATATTAGAATGATTTCTGATGGATCATGTGACACTGAAGACTGGAGTAATGATGCTGAAAATTCAGCTTTGATCACATGGATAAATTTTAAAAATATATTCAAATAGAAAACAGTTATTTTAAATTGTAATAATATTTCACAATATTACTGGTTTTACTGTATTCTTACCATAATCTGTTAAACAGTAGTGTACACTTAAAAATGTGTCTATTCATTCAATCAAACTCCAAAACCTAGTGAGCTGCCTCGTTGTCTACATAGGCGACTACCTCCTAAGGCAGCATACTAATAAAAAATGAAACACTATAAATAAAAATGAAGTGAATTGAAACTTTCTACATAGGCGAGAGAAAAATATCTCTCACGCATGCTATACTCTGGAAAATCTGCAACAAAGTCTAACATAAACATGTTCTTAAAGGGTTAGTTCACCCAAAAATGAAAATTCTGTCATTAATTACTCACACTCATGTCGTTCCACACCTGTAAGACTTTCATTCATCTTCAGAACACAAATTAAGATCTTTTTAATGAAATCTGAGAGCTTTCTGTCCCTCCATTGACAGCCTACGCAACTACCACTTTCAAGCCCCAGAAAGGTACTAAAGACATAATTAAAGTACTCCATCTGACTGCAGTGGTTTAACCTAAATTTTATAAAATGACACAAGTGCTTTGTGCAAAAAATCAATTTACCACTTTATTTACAAAATATTAATCTCATTTGTGTTCCCGAAGATGAACGAATGTCTTACGTGTTTGGAACAACATGGGGGTGAAAAATTAATTAGAATTTTGATTTTTGGGTGAACTACGTCTTTAAAGGGATAGTTCAACCAAAAATGAAAATTATCCCATGATTTACTCACCTTCAAGCCATCCTAGATGTATATGACTATCTTCTTTCAGACGAACACAATCAGAGATGTATTTAAAAATATCCAAAGCTTTAAAATATTCCAAGCTTTATAATGGTAGTGAAGGGGGGACCACATTTTGAAGCCCAAAAAAGTTCATCCATCCATTATAAAAATAATCCATACGGCTCCAGGGGGTTAATAAAGGCCTTTTGAAGTGAAGCAATGCGTTTTTGTAAGAAAAATATCCATATTTAAATTCAAATAACTTTCAGCAGATGACCGTACTCATACTGCGCAAGTCGACCTGCGCCACAAGAGTAACCCCCTGACGTGATGTATGACGCATGATGTAGGAGTAGCGTAAGCTTAGACGCCTCTCGTGGTTTAAACAAATAGGGCTGGGCAACAAACTCAAGCTCTTCTTCTCTTATATCGAAATCCTCTTACTTTTCTCTTTAAAAGAAGAGACTTCTAATTCATGACCGGGGTTTTGTTTTGCTCTATGCTCTGCCCTTCTGCGTTCGTCATGCGTCGTGTCAAAGGTCACTCTTCTGCTGCGAATCGATGTGTATGGCCGTCTGTTGGAAGCTAGTTATTATAGTTAATAAAGTTTTAAATATGAATATTTTTCTTACAAAAACCCATCGCTTTACTTCAGAAGGTCTTTATTAACCCCCTGGAGCCGTATAGATTACTTTTATGATGGATGGATACATTTTTTTGAGCTTCAAAATGTGGCCCCCCCTTCTATCCCATTATAAAGCTTGGAAGACCCAGGATATTTTTAAATATATCTCAGATTGTGTCTGTCTGAAAGAAGAAAGTCATATACACCTAGGATGGCTTGAGGGTGAGTAAATCATGGGTTAATTTTCATTTTTAGGTGAACTACCCATTTAAGCTAATGGTTTCAAACAAATACATCGTACTCACAAATATTGGTTATATATTTAAGATGGAACTAGATACTTTTACTGAATAACGTGCTTTCTCTTGATTCTATCTGCCATTTTGGATTAAACTTTTCAGTAAGATTTTTTAAATGCAATCTGGAATTGCCTAAACCACAAAAGCTTAGATTCTGAGCAAAGAAATGGCAGCATGTAATATTGATGCCTAATATCAATGGGATCACACCTATGATGCCAGCTCACTAGGGATTGGAACAGTGAAATAGTCTCCAAGGAGGTGTTTTTTAAAATACAGCACTAAAGTTCCTACTATAAAATCAGACGCTCAGTACCTGGAAGGAGCCCAGGCCCAGCTCAAACACCAGTCGCTCCCGCTTGCTGAAATCCTCCGGGGAGAAGGCAAACACAGTGTAGTGGATTCCAAACAGAGGGATGAGGAGCAGGGTGGACCGCGCCAGCCGCCTGTTAACACACACACACATGGTACTTCAGACGGATGATTGAATCTCTCACCATGTCAACACACAGTTACTGTAATACACTGGAGATCAGAGCCATCCACAACTATCCTGCTCCATATCTCTATTGTTTCTCCAGGACAGCAAAGAGAATAATGGATAGCAAATAGAGACCTGCTTCTCAGATGTTTCTCCTGAGCAAAAGACCCCAATAATCTCACATGTGTCTCCTCTAGACTTTCATAAGTGATCTCAACAATGTCTGGTTGTGCTTTATCAAAATATCAAATAACCACATTTGAAAACATGTTCAGAAAAATCAAATCTAAAACTCTTAAAAAAATGTGTGTTATTTGTTGAGTATCATATTTGAGGCTTTTATAGATCATATATTTTTGATATAGTGAGAATATGGAGGTCATACTCGAGGAGGAAAAACACCTCAGTTTTATTCAGAGGCACAAACTGAGCAAAAAATATGCAATTTGGAGACTAATTTCATAAAATGCATATAAATGTCAGTTGCCACTCTATATCTCGCAATAATATATCTTGGTAAGATGATATTTAATTGCTTAGTTTTATGATCAAAGCTCTGTAGTTTTTATTGTGGGGAGCAAAACATATAATGCAATGCAATACAATGATGATGAACAAATAAGCATCCTCAAAAGCCTGATGATCATATTTGATACTCACATTTTAACATGATTTTTCTAAACAATGATGTATGGATAATCAAATAAACATTTGATAATAGCAAAAAGCTGAAATATCATCTTGAAATATTACTAACAATATCAATTTTAAAGAGCAAAGTCAAGCATTTATCAGCTACTCATAATGAATTTTGTTCTCATCTAATAACTCGCTTGGAGCAGAGAAAGATGCTCGGCAAACATGTATATCTCTGCTAACAGGCTAAACATGCTCCACAATTTTTGGAAGCTGTGTTTTGGGATCATGGTTTAAGCTATTCTGCACTGGCTGAGCTGGTAGACCATCTTAGATCAGCAATAAGTAAGCTACCATGTTCCAAAAACCAGCTGGATCACCTTAATAAGATGTGTAGTTAAAGACAGAGATTTATGATGGGTCAGTAACCATAACTGCTTGGCTGAACAGTTGAGGTATAGTTCGCCTTGTATCGTTACCAAAATCTACAAACAGTTTTGTGGATGAATAACATTTTCTGATTTCAATGCTTTTTAAAAAATATTTTGTAAAATATTATAGTAAATTTTATGTGAAATAAAAGTTTAATTTAAATTTAAAACATATTAAAAATATTAAATACTAAACAAACAAACAAACAAAACATCCTCCAAAACCCATATCAATCAACCACTACTGGCATGATCTGTTTTGTTCTCAGCAGGGCTCTTGGCCAAGACCAACTGCTCATCCACCTAAACCAGATTGGACCAGCCTGAACCACCAGTTCCAAAACACAGATGCAACTTTAAGCTGGATTTTCCAGCAGGTAAAAGTCCTGTAGCTCAAACAGTAAAGCATGTCACTAGCAACACAAGGGGCATGTATTCAATTCCCAGGGAATGCAACTGATAGATAGTGGGAAATATTCACAGCCTTTTTTCTTCAATGAACATTTAAAGGCACAATATGTAAGATTTTTGGATTAAATTATCTAAAAACCACTAGAACGTTATATATTTTGATGACTTGTGTACTAACATTATCACAAATGTTTCCAAGAATGTTTAAATCCAGAGAAATAAGCAATTTTACCCAGGACACGGACCATGTCCGTGCGTCGCCTATCAATGACAACATACTCGCGTTACCCTTGATTTCCGGGTTTTATTTTGTAGAAACAATGGAAACACCAAAGACGCTTTAATATATTATGTGTTTTATTAGACAGGTGAGCAACTGTTTGGATACATTCATCGACAGAGAACTAATCATGTTATATAGCTCAACACAGTAAGTCTTATTGTTTAAGTCTTGTTTTCTTGATTTACAGTGAGTACCATGTTTTACCATGCCTAATATCGATCTAGCTTACTGCAGTGTGCAACAAGTGTCTCATAGCAGCCGTTGAGCGAACGCACAGAGTAGCATTATAACAACTTTCAACACACAAATGTATCTAATATGATAAACAGCACTGATACGCTTGACTGGAAGAAGCGGAAGCGGCAACTACGGCATAATAAAAGTTCTGCTGGTCTCAAGACGTGTGTCGCGCTCGTCTCTCATTAGCAATCGTTCCAGCGGCCTTGTTTCTACTTGCACAGCACTCGTCCCTGCTCTGCTTCCTACTACAGTAACGTTAATAATCTTATCCATGAACATGATTTCTGCCCGAGTCCTGTCCTGATTCTTTTCCACCCTCCTGTAGACGTGAAGACAACATCTCCCGTGATTCCGCGAAATCAAGGAGTCATCAAGCTACGCCTTTGTCTTGAATAAGCGACCTCTAGCGGTGAAAATTTACATAGTGTGCCTTTAAAATAAAAATGCACATTTGTTGACCAACACAGACTCAGACACACACACACACATTCACACAAACACACGCACTTACAGCGTGATGGTAGAAAGCTCTGACATCCTGCACGAATGCTGGGCGGCCTGTGTGGGCTCACTGAAGCATTTCTGTGCACAGCTGCTAAACATGACAAAGACAACAAACACTCTTTAGGACAGAACACGCGCGCACACACGCACACAAACACACACACGCACACAAACATACGCACGCACACACAGACACTCATAAAACTGACCACACACAACAGACCTCAACACTGAAAGACCTCAAGGACATTTCATAGCTCAAGCACGTACTTTGCACGATACCATTTTCCATGCAATTACAATAAATAGGGCTTCAAAAAGGATGCAAAAGCATCTTAAATGTTGTCCTTCTTGTGCACTAGATTATTTAGACTATTTAGACCCCAAATATGAATTAAAGTCACTGTCAATAAGCTTCCGGGTTTCTTTCCTGTAGCTCAAACAGTAGAGCATTGCGCTAACAACGCAAAGGTAATGAGTTCGATTCCCAGAGAAAGCAAGAACTGAAAAAATGGATACCTTCACTGCAATGTAAGGTTATTCTGAGAAGAAAAACAAACAAAAAAAGAACAAAAAAGTCATTGAATTTTATTGTTCACTGCCTCATGTCCCCTCGATCAACACAACAATGATCCCTCCTGGAATCAGCACACAGCAAAATTACAGAACATAAACTACAACCATTCTAACAACAACAAAAAATAAACAGCCTATAAAGATTTGCGACACTTTGAAACATTAATCACACATTCTATTATAAATTTTGACATAAATTCCAAAAGGAATCCTGTATGCATGCAAAATGAATGCTACCAATTATACTATCAACACTGAACTGATCTCAGCTGAATAATGACTGTTTACTACTGTCTTTTTAGAGCTGCTTTATACAGCAGAATTTAATTCTTTTTGCATCATTGAATCATTATTTTCCTGTTTATCACTGTAAAGCTGCTTTGAAACAATCTGTATTGTATAAAGCTCTATATAAATAAAGGTAAAAAAAACAACAACAACAACAACTATCAAGCCTTTCGATCTCATTTCAGTCATCGTGTTCATCATGAGACAGTCCATATCGACCAATCAGACACAACACATCAACAGTACGCTGTTCCTATGGTGATTAAGGCAAGCGAACTCACAGGTAGATGCTGGACTCGTTCCCGCCAATGTCTGGAGACTGCAGCTTCTGCACCAGGATTATGATGATTCCAATGAAGAGGACGAAATTAATCTGGAAGGAAATGCATGGAAGTTTATTATGGCTCCATGCACATACATTCATGAATTAATTTATATGTTTTATTTATCCATGTTTTAGCTCTAAAAACACAGAACTTAAATTTCTTGGCTTACCATGATTGATGCCACAACAGGTCCCTTGATCACCCACCAGAGGGCAGTATAATCATTCATGTCCCAGCAACTGCAGAAACACAATTGATTTAAGAAACGTTGTGGCTATTGGTCGGTTCGGTCACATGATTTAGCAGCTAAGAGTTGCATGCTTTTGAAAGAAAATAGCTTTCAGTATGTGCCAGATGTCCTGCTACATTTGCCTAAATGCACAATATTCGACAGCGCACACTGCCTGGAAAATTGTCACAATGTAATGTGCTCAAAACAAAATCGACCCTATTTATTTTCTTATCCCTGTAAAGCCTGACATATGAAATTATAGTCAGCAAATTTTATTCCAGTTTATTGAACATTTAGACAAAATATTTAAAAAGTGTTCTTTGTTGAGTATCATATTTATACACCATGCTTTTATTACTCATATAGTGGAGGGAAAACACCTCAATTTTATTCAGAGGCCCAAACTGAGTAAAAAAATATGCAATTTGGTGCATTTACTGATATTTATATGGCCAAAAAAGATTTCTGATAGCTTGTAATGTAAATTAATGGGTATACTATAATTAAGTATAGCTGATTTCATAAAATGCATATAAATATCAGTCGTCACTCTGTATCTCCCAATAATATGTCTAAGTATGATGATTTTTAAGTGCTTAGTTTTATGATCAAAGTTCTGAAGTTTTTATTGTAGAGGAACAAATACAATGCAATGCAATACAATGATGATTGAGAGATGAACAAATAAAAGTTCCTGAAAAGCCTGATGATCATATTTGATACATTTTAAGATGATTTAAAATAAAATATATATTGATAATCAAGTAAATCTAAGTTGCTTCAATCCATTTAGTGTTTAACTTGAAATATTAATAAAAATACAAAAGTCATTCTTACATTTATATTATAAAAATCAGTATTTCACAGCAAAAAGACATGGAAAAAAAAGCGGTGCTAACCCCGCTTCTAAATTAATGTGTTCCTCTACCCGGGGTTAAAAGCGGTGTTTAGAACGATGATGACCCGGCGTTAAGCACAGGGTGAAAAGCCCTCAGGATTCTGTTTATCCAGGGTTTAGAATGACCCAGGATTAACTATTGAAGTGTGAAAAGTCCATAGTGAGGTTATGTAACAAACTAGAATAATCTCATTTAAAACATTTATTGTTGCATACTGCATACATTTATTGTTTTAAATAGTATGCAGTATACACTATATACTGTGCAATTATCAGCACACTAGTATTCCTTTCCAAAAATAAACTCATTCTTGTGACTAGTGACACTGAATGCTAATAGCGCAGTTCGGTGCCAGCATCTGCGTAGGTATCAAAGCAACAATTACAGTATATCACTTTTTGTTTATGCGGCATTACACATACCCAGAATCATCAAAATGAAGACGCAGAACAGCCCATATGGTCACACAAATGGTGGGCGTTCCTGAAAGCGTGAGAAAGAGGAAATTTTGTCAGACCTCAAAGCTGTGCTCTAATGCATTGAGACCATCAATATTAATGTATTACATATGCCAGCACAACAAATCACATCATAAAGAGCCAGTGGCCAGTTAATACAGACGCTGCACTCCATTTCCTTCCATATCTATGACTGTGACACATAATCAATCACATAACAATCAATTTTCATATGATGCATCACTGTGACATACCCCAACCGATGATAGTGTACCAGTAGAAGTAGCGTCTCTCAGGGAAGAAGGTTTCCACCAGCAGTGTGAAGAGATAGAGACCTTCGATGAAGAGCCAGAAGTAGTTTGACATCACACAGTAATGGAAGAAGACCATCACTGCCTTACACCCCACCTGAACACAGAAAAACACATTCAGGTTCGCATACAAACCAGTGGATATCTGTTAGCAATCCATCTTACATAGGGTGACCAGACGACCCTGTTACAGTCACGGTTTTCGGTGTCCTGTACCCGGAAATGTATAGCACATTCTGTAAATACACAGCAAAAAAGGCTACACTGATAATTTGCATGCCGCTAATTTAGCCATGAAGAACTAAACCTGGACTAGAGCAGAGCAGAGCACTACTATCATTAATTATCAAAACAGATGGTTTCAAGGTAGTCACATACTAACTATTCATGTTAAATTAAAGTAATACTGTTTGTATGTACTATATAACAGGGCCTGAACAGGGTGTGGGATTGTTTTGTACACCATCACAACACAGTAATTCCCACAAACAACATCCAAAGTGTCTTTAAGACAAGTCATTTCACTCGGCGGCCATCTTTGAAATGCCTCTCGGGCATGCAAGTGCAGCTCCTATCTCTTAGAATGGGGAAACATCAAATTCTCCAAAACTGTTTGCCAAGCTTACGATTAAATTTAATATTTGAAATCACCAATGAAATTTGACAACAACTGTTTCATAAATTTTGTTTCTAAATGCTTGAACCATGACAAAAAACTGCATTTTTCAGTCTGGACAAAGCTAATGCGCATGCGCAATCCTAAACACGCGTCTCAAAACACAGCCAGTTTCTATAGCAACCGGCGCTTCTAACAGCAGCTGTAGTGAGGCGATGACTTTACCAATCAACGATTGGCTCTTTCATTTAGAAGGCGGGGCTTATTTGCCATATTGGGCGTTGCACTTTCTCCAGTTCATACGTAATCGGAGTGCACCTCTTCCTATATATAAAGTCTTTGGAAACAACACATCTTAATAATACGATATGATACGATACGATAATACTTTATTGTCAGATAAGGTCTTATATTTAGGTGAAAAGACACCATGACATGAATAAAAAATTAAATAAACTTAAAAATTACACTTGCAACAATTACATTTGCTGAAAACACATACTTTGTGCTAAAATTACCCTAAAATGCAAAATAATATGCATTAATAGGGACAGTAAAGATTAATTTCCAAAAGCACAAGCATTAAAATAACACTAGAAAATAATTGTATACAGTATATTCACAGTTTGTGAAAATGAAAATATTAAATACAATAAGAAAATGGTTAAAAAACTGTTCTCTTTATCATATGCTCTCAGATTAATTTTTTGTAATGTTTTTGTGAAGTCATAATTTTAATATTGTATAAATTTGATCTGTTTGCTATTTGCAATTTACTATTTTTCAGTGTGATTGTATTTAAACCAGTTAAAATCAGTTTGACCAGCAAACATCATAAAAATTAATAATTCTAATTATACAATATGTAACCCACAATAATTAAAAAACAAAAACATACAAAACTGTATATTGTCCCCTTTTTTAATTTCTAGAAAATAAGTGAAATTTCAAATGATGTTTTGACTCCTTGGAAAATGTCCAAGGTTCACCTTCATCTTAGATCCCTATTCCAACATATTTTGAAGTGAAACAACAACAACAACAACAAAAAGTAGGACATCATGAAATGATTTGATTGCAAAAGCTGAAACTAGCTATTTGATTAGTATGAATTAACGATTAGTTGATTAGATGATTAGCATCAAAGGCCTCCCAAATAAGCTTAAGTCAGTCAAGCTTTAGAACACAGTAGCGGATTTGTTGCTGGTTTAAAGTGCTCTAACAGGTTACTATCAGGTAATGCATCTGATCAAACAAGCCTAGCTTAAACCAGCTATAAGCAACAGGATCAGTGATGCATCCTTTTGTCTGACAGATGGCATGAACCCTGTACATTTTCATTCATTTCCATTCACAATATCTAGCCCGCTGTGTGTCAGTACACCCTGAAGTATTTAACCATGTTCATCAATTACCCTCTGATCCAATTCAAAGCTAAGTGATGTCATTACCATGGCCTCTGATTGGCTGGGGGAAAGAGCTCAGAGCCCTCATTCAGGTGTATAATGAGAGCATGCACATTTTTATAAGCTATTCATATGCTAATATAGAAATAATGGAATATTTCCGGAGCTCGCTGAACTCGGCTTCATGATAATTACAGCTGTTTGTCAGGCACAGACGGGGGAAACAGAACATGTTGCCGCAGAACGTGGGCTTGAACATAAACGGATCGAGTTATTATTAGTCTGTGGAATTCACATGCAAATGGCAAACTCTGGCCCCACTAACAGTTCAGTCTCATCCATTTGTCTCTGTTTGTGGGTGATTCACTGTGAAAGCAAAGCTTATAGAGACACCGAAATCGAAATTAAAGTTTTCATTTAGCTGAAAAATTAAACTGAAAACAATGTTTATTTAATAATCAATTATTTCATCAAATTCATTTAATAATCAGCACTTGTTGTATATAAACAATTAAATTGCACATAAGGGAGTTTTATATCAACTTCTTAATTATTTAATTATATTTCTACTCTAATTCGATGTTGAAATATAAACATTTAAATGGTGGCTATAATAGAACTTGTTTTCCTGACATTTTTTTTTAAACACACTAATTAAGTCAAGAGGTTAATCAAAAATATAACAAATATGCAATATAGTGCATATATGTAGCAAAATACTCTTCTCTAGATTAATCTTTCTAGCTAACTATTGAGCTATGGACATTAAATGGCTTTCCTGAGGTATTGTAAATGTAACATTACAAAAAAAATATATATATATATTATATATATATATACATACATATATATATATATATATATATATATATATATATATATATATATATATATATATATATATATTTCTTTTTTTTATTATTATTCTTTTTTTTCCTGTTAAAATACCAAGTTCTGTCATGAAACTCTAGATGGGTCCTTGACGCATCCTGCTGATAATTACATCGTTAACTACACGGCACAAGATGATTGGTTCCTGTTGCATCTGCAGCCAATGAGCTTGCTGCTCAACATTTAAATAGTTGGTCAGTGTTTGCTGTAGCAGTTTGCAGCGCGCTTTCAAAGTTCCTCTGAAACCCTCCACCTTCCCCAGCTCCACCTGTATAGATCTGCTATGGGTAATTTCATATTTTCTATTTGTGCAGCAGCACTACGTCTTACATGTTCACAGCAACATGTCTGTGAATGTATTGTCAGTAGCAAGTTTCTGTACTTGCAGCAGCAATATCAGCAGCAGCGTAGTAGATCTATTCCGCCAAGACCAAATACATTAACATTGTATGGTTCTGTCAGTAACTAAACCAAATGTTTTTGTTTAAATACCAATGTTGAAAATTTTGTTCTCCATGATTAACTTAATCCAAAACTGAAAGTGTTCAACTATAGGGGTTAAGCAAAAAGAAATTAGTAGTATTAAGCCAGTGATGTGCTCTCAACCTTATGTAAAATAAAAATGCTTCATTGCGTATTAATGAACATAATTTTAAACAGATTTGTCAGTATTAATTAATACTAAAACCAATGGCGGACGTCCATTACTCACAGTATGAACAAAGCAGTGGTCACTGTCCTCCTCTGCATACAAAACCCCATCTTTAATGAACACAGAGATGGCTCTCAGGATGAAGGACACAAACAGGTTCATGTGGATGAAGTTCCGGGTGCAGTGAAGCTTCCTGTTGACAGACGTTCAAAGGAAGGATTACGCCATTATAGGAGATTGAAATTCTAATGTGTTTGGGTGGGCAGCTGAGGGTCTGTATCAATGACTGTGTAAACACTCATCAATGGTTCTTTGAAGCCCTCGCCATCTTATCATAATTTACATTATACGTAGGTTGTTCAGATCACTCTATTTGGTTTCAGGGTACTTTAAAGCACCCCTACATAGATGGGTTTCTAAAAAACTAAAGAAAACAAAGTACTTTGCATAACTTAAAAAGCTTCTTCAATTGAATCAGGCTGTAAAATCCTTTTGTATTGTAATTTGAAAACCGTATTTTTGAAAGTTATGAGGACAATCTCACAAAAGAATATCTGGGTGATAATACATAAAAAAAGAAAAGAAGAAAAAAAGAAATTATATTTTGCATGAAGAAAATGCTGCCTGTATTTTTAAGATATCATGGTAATACCATGTTTTGACATTCATCATGTACTTAGAGTTTGACCAGTATATTTTTTTTTTTAGAAAAACTGTTAACGATTAGATTTATGTTACGATATGATAACTGATATGCTATGTTACTTTTAATTATTGAGTTATTTCTGCTTTTGACATTATAACAACACATAATTTGCTTTTGAAAGTAACTAACATTTATTTCCTTTTATTTATACATACAGTATATATAACCAGAGGTTAAAATGTGCATAATTCTTGAACATAATGTCACAATTCTTGACAAATATGACATGTTCTTGACAGTTTTCGTGAGATTCACCCTAAGAGCCCTTTGCAAGCAGGTTGGATAATTCTCCATTGAATGACCAGCACAAAATTACATTCTCAAGAGAAACAGCATATTATGAAAAGGTCAATGTTGTGTGATGACACTGCTTTAAAACTGACCTGAACCGACACAGAATGACCATAGCTGTGGTCAGAGACACCAGAGATGTGCTGTAGCCAACTGTATAGAGAGCCTTCACAGATGCATAGTACATGTCCTTGGGAAGGGAAGAGAAAAACAACATTAATTTTGGTTTGCAGCCATTTTGCAGTTGTTTTTATTTTTATCTATTCCTTTAAGTAGAATACAGAGCATGCACAGTCCTAGAGTAAATTTTTCCACAAATTAGATTTATAATAAAGATTAAAATTACGAAATTACTACAACTTGAAGAATTGGTCTAATTTAAAGGTGCAGTAAGCAATTTCTGAGAAGCACAAACATGCCCCTCCCTTCATTGCTCTGCCCCTAAATGCATGAACACTCAAAACTGCCCTGTTACTATGGCTAACATTACAACAACAGCATCTCTTGGTTCTGTGAAACATAGCAAAACCAATGTTACTCACATCTGGAGCAGAAACAATGCAACCTCTGCGTCCGTTTTAAGGCCTTTCAAGAGCATTTCTCAGAAATCGCTTTCTGCGCCTTTAAATAATGGGGGTCACTTATAACCCTTAAACACTATGGTGGTTACGAACATGATATTCCCTCAGTATGTAACTGATTTGAGCTTATCTCCAAATGATTTCTTTCATTATGATTTCAGTCAGATGAGATACTCACAGGCTTGGTTGTGTTGTCATCTGTCATACAGGCATCAACATAATGTGGATACGGTTCAGACCAACCGAACTCCGTACAGTTTCTGCTGATCTTGCCAGGTCCTGAAAAGCAGTCAGGCAACAACCATAAATCAAACGTGTTTCCCACTTTAAACATACTATAAGCAACTGCTGCAGTTTGCTGCTCTCAGCAGAACTGCAAGAACAAAAGCATATATATATCACCACATGCATTTATATTGACTCTCACGTATCGCCTAATGATCACTGTTTCAGTCTGATGTTATGCCTGGTTCAACAGTGTTGCTGTTAAAACTGAACTGCACCATAAACTGCAGAAAATACAGTTTATACTTTATCTCTTGTTTATGTTTATATTTATTAACTCATTTTAATTTTATACTATTTATTCTTCTCAATATGAATGATTTCTGAAGGGTCATGAGACAAAGAAGACTGGTAATGTAATGATGCTGAAAATTCAGCTTTGCTTCACAGGAATAAATTACATTTAAAATATATTCAAATAGAAAACAGTTATTTTAAATTGTAATAATATTTCACAATATTAATGTGTATTGTTGATCAAATAAACGCAGCCCTGCTGAGCATAAGAGACTTCTTTTTTTACAACCCCAAACTTTTGAGTACAAATGGTCTTAAATACACAGGCTAAATGAGGACCCAAACAAGACACAGGTAAACATAACCAATAAACCAATGAGTAACTATATTAACAAAGGACATAATGAGAAACCAAGGAAACCAAGCAAACAGGAACTTAACACAGGAAGGAAACACAGGAACCAAATGAACATAAGAGTCTCAAACAGAACATAACTTGTAACATTACTGTACATTTCTGCAAGATGTTTTACCATCTAAATCAATGCAGACTTACTGAGGAACCAATATCCTATTATTAATTTAAAAAGTGTGAAAATTTCGGTAGGAAAAATAAAGGTCAATCCGATTATTAGTCTATACAGTGTTATATATCAAAGGACCATGGTACCAAAATACTTCGGTAACACTTTACAATAAGGTCCCATAATTTAACATTAGTTAATACATTAACTAACAATGAGCAGTACATCTGTTGAAGTATTTATTCATCTTTTTGCAGTATTTATTCAGTAATTTGTACTTGTAAGTAGGGTTGTCAAATACATTACTATGAAGCAATAATATATTTAAAAATGTCAGCATGTAGAAATGTCTCCCACCCTCTTCTGGACTCATGAACTCAAAGAGCTCGGGACAGTTGACCTCCATGACCTCACCAACAGCGGCAGCCTTCCAGCAGGTCAGATTGTCCCACTCCCACGGACACTCTGAAAACAACACAACAATTATCACATTAGTACACCTCCCATCTAACAGGAGCTAGGTATTTTTGATGTGTTGGGACTGTTTTTACCAGAGATTTGAGGCCTTTTTAAAAAAGTTTTTGAAAAAAAATAAAATAAAAAGTACAGCTTGGATAAATCTCATTACAATGGTTGCAAAAAGTACTACTGTACCATGTATTGCATGTAAATAGCATGGTATATGATTATAATAATAATTAAAAAGCAAATTATATAAGTAACATTTTAAAATAAGGCCTCATTTGTTCATAATAAACATATTAACTAACATGAACTAAAATAATGAGCAATATTTTTTTTTTACAACATTTAAGGATCTTTGTCAATGTTAGTTAATAAAAATACAGTTGTTAATTTTTTGTTCAGCTCACAGTGCATTAACTAATGTTAACACATACAACTTTTGATTTTATTAGTAATCTTATTTAATAGTAAATGTACTTGTAAATGTTGAAATTAACATCAACTAAGACTAGTAAATGCAGTAGAAATAATGTTCATCATAATGTTCACATTTCATTTATTATAGCTTGTCAAATTTGCCCCTATTTGGGTGTCAGCAAAAACACACCATTTTTGTGTGTGTCCCTTTAAATGCAAATAAGCTGCTCCCGGCCCCCTTTCCAGAAGAGGGCAGAGCTTTAACAGCTCATGCTTTGGTTGCTCAACAGCAACAAAGCTGGAGAATCTCACGCAGCCAAAATGACAATTGTCAGTAACGGTGTTCAGCCTTACATTGTCCAAACCGGAGTCGGACAAGTTACAACTTTTAGAATGCAACTGGAAGTTTCTGAATGGTTAGTGGATAAATTTATGTAGTTGCTGTGGAGTTGATTCAACTCATCGACCAGCATGTTAAACTTTTGTGCAAATCCAGCATTGAATTGACCCTCGTTTGTGAAGCAGTCCGGCGTAAAATGACGGCATGACAACAACACTCTACTACAACAACTCTTCCTCTTCTCTAAAGCAGCCCAACATGGCCTCACCCCATTTGTTGTGTGTTCCCAGGGGCAGGGTTTATGTAAATTTTGGGGTTTGTGATGTCACCAACCCAGGAAGAAGCTTGTTGTAGTCCCTACCAGTCGTTTGTTGTAGTCCTTAAAAAGCGATTTCTGTAAAAGAAAATATCTCACTTTGCATTGAACTTTGAGCTTCGTAACTTTGCAGATGTTATTTATGCTCAAAAAGCAACATTACACAGTAAATATAGTTAAAAAAAAAATTGAAATCATAATCAAGGACCCCTTTAAGATGAATAAATTCTGACGAAGTGTTCTTTGTTAGTTCAAATAACTAATGTAGTTAACTAATGTTAACAAATGAAACCTTATTATAAAGTGTCACTGATACCAGTAACAGTTTACAGAAAGGTTTGATTCATCATGGTATTGCCTGTACAACAACAAAGCTTTTGTAATAGAACAGGACTGAAAACAACCTCTTTTGCATATAAAACAAAGTCTTCCTGAAAACACCAATGCCAAATTACATCTGGATTCCTGACATTATAACAGATGTCTCTGTTTAATTCTCAATTATACCGAAGCCTTTCCAAGATTAGCCCTTGAGGGGAAGCCAAGGTGAACGTGAATGTAACCAGCAGGGGGCATCAGCACGGGTTCCTGTGACTCAGCGCCTGCCTGAGGACATGAAGATGATCAATATGTGATATGGATCAAAATCCATCACATTCAGAATTGCATTTGACTCCTCGTTTCCCTCAGCTCATTACAGAAATGATTCTAGAATTAATTACAGAAATGCCTCTCACTCAATCTGGTGGCCACGAGCAGATGCAAAAGATGAATGAAAGAACGTGGAGATACTTGATGTTGTCAGAACATCAACAACAGCTTTTGAAATGAAATGTTGGTAGACTTAGACTCAAATGTGTCTATTTCTGTTCATTAACATAGAAGCACTGTTTTCATTGACAGTCTTTATGATACATTCATTTATTCTATTGCAAACCGTTTCATTATGTTGTATAATGAAAGAAAAATTCAAGAATGGAACACTAATATTTTAACTGATTTTCAACAGTAGACAGGAAATGGAAACGCCTTGGAAACAGTTTCAGAAGAGACCTTTATGTCTCAAACTCAGAGATCTCAAACTAAAGGCAGAGATCTGAACATTATAAATACTAAATAAATAAATAAATATGATCCAGATTAAATAAATAAATACTACTAAGTCTCTAAATGAAGACTATAAATACAAGTAAATAAATACATAAATAAATGAATTAATGAATATAAACTGACTCTATAAATTAATACTATCCAGTCTCAATATAAAGACTATAAATACAAACTAAATAAAAAAAATAATAAATTAATGAATAAATGAACAAAGACATACATACAGGGGTTGGACAATGAAACTGAAACACCTGGTTTTAGACTTGGTTGTTAGTTCAATTCATTGCCAATTCATCTTGAATGAAGTTTCTCCCTAGAAAGCCTATCTGTTCTTTTTATATGTGAGAGAATATGCAAAGTGAAAATGGAAAGCACTAGGTTTTGTCTGTCTGGTGGCACATGTTCTTTCTCACAGATCTCAAATCAGTCTGGACACAAAGCCAATTACATGAAAGGCCAAACGAGAGCTCTTTAAACCAGCGGGAGAGAGCAAGAGAGAAACGGAAGAATAGCGAACTAACCAGACACCGATAAAAGTGTTCATATTGATACGGAATATTGACTCTCTGAATCATTTCTACTGAAAACTCTCTAAAGTGAACAGCTTTAGATGAACACATCTGCTCAGATCAGAGACTGACTCATTGCTTTAAAGGTCAATGCTAGATCGTAATCAGATTTATTGGTGAGATTTTGCCGATTGGACTCAAAGACTAATTAAAGTGTGACGTCATTGATGAATCATGAGCCCAAAGGGCATACGGCTGGTTTAGCATAAACATCATTAGAGCTTCAATCATACTAAAGAACATTTCATAAAGGATTATACAAAACAACACAAATATAAGCTGTTAGAAAATGAATACATTTACTATGCTTACTACTGTTGAAAAATAGCATGCAAAGGAGCATTCAGTATGAAACGGTAACTAAAATCCAAACTATTAAAAATAGTGAAATAATTGAAATAAAATAAAATATGGCCCGGTTTCACAGACAGGGCTTAGCCTAAGGCAGGATTAGACCTTAGGATATTTAAGTAGCTTTTATAAGCGTACACTAGAAAAAAACATTACTGGTGTGCATCTTGAGTCAAAGCAGTGGCACTGACATATTTTAAGATATGTCAGTACAAGTTGCTTTCAGTTAAAACAGCTCAAACATGCATTTTAGTCTAGGACTAGCTTAAGCCTTGTCTGTGAAACCAGGGGTATATGTATTAGATGAAAAACTTAAACTTAAAAAAAGTTTAAAAGTAAAAAAAAAAAAAAAAGTAAAAATTGGAAATTGCCTTTGCAACTAAAATAAATAAGTTGAAGTTGAAGTACTAAAATTGCATTGCTGCCACATTCATATTATTTTTTCCACTCAATTATGTCGTAATAATGAGATGTTATGTCGTTAAAACGACATATTTCCTCGTAATAATAATGTTATGTCATAAAAACAACATATTTTCTTGTAATAACGAGATATGACGTTAAAATGACATCTTTTGTATGTGACGTGAAATATGTTTTTATGTGATATTGTTTGTAATGTTTATTTTATACTTATATTTTTCATTCTTGTTTTGTATTGAATACCATTAAATTTAAATGATTTATTGTGGAAATAGCCTAAAATACATGTTTATAATGTTTGAAAACATTTAGTTTTTACCGGTATTTTACATTATTTTTGAATGTAATATAATAAAATGTGACTGACTTTTTTTTTTTTCTCTCTCTCTCTCAAAAACGTAATTCTGACCCGGTGCATGCAACATAATCAGGTGCAAATTTTTTCCTTAATATGTCGTTTTTATGATATAACATCTCGTTATTATGAGAAAAGATGTCGTTTTTATGACATAACATCATTTTCACAAGAAAAGATGTCGTTTTAACGAAATAACACTTCGTTATTACGACATAATTGAGTGGAAAAAATAATATGTAGGTGACAGCAATGCACCACTGTATAAAATAATTAATACTAAAACTGACATAAAAACAAATCTAAGCTATATAAAAATATTTTAAAGAAACAAAAACTAATGAAAATAAATGAGTAACTAAAGTAAACTAAAAAACTAAAAACTAACAATTCAAAATATTAATAAATACTATAACAGTATAATAAAACTATAATAGCATATGAATAAAACTAAAATAACAATGCTATCTTTTGACAAAAGGTTTTTTTTTTTGTTTGTTTGTTTGTTTGCCATTTTCAACCCAATTTTGTGTAAAATGTCTGATTGTTTGGTAGCAGTGGTATTACTAACATGAACTAAGAATGAGCAATATATTTTTACAGCATTTATTACCTGTTAGTTAATACAGATATAACTTTTGATTTTAAGTATGTATTAGTAATAAATGTTGAGATTAATATTAACTAAGATGAATAAATGCTGTAGAAGTATTGTTAATTGTTTTTTCATGTTAACTAATGTAGTTACAATAACTAATGTTAACAAATTGTAAAGTGTTACTTTTGAAATGAAATAAGTTTAAGTTTTGGTATATTTTATTTTATTTCAAGTAGCAAAAATAGTTTTTATACTTTTAGTTTCAGTTATAATAACCCTGTTTGTCAGCCCAATCAAATAATGAATCAAAAAGAAAATCATAAAAAAATATAGTAGATATTGCTTCCTTGTACATTTCACCACCCATAAGGTTTTATCTGCATTCTGAGCAGTTTTGAGATATTGAACTTCAACATTTGTTGCATTCCATACTCCTTTGAGGATAGACCCTTTTTGTTTTATGAGAAAAAGTCCCAAAATGTAAACAACTTAATCACATATTGTAAATAAGTTGTCACAGAATAAGAATATGTGAATAACTCATTTTTGACAAATATTCAGATAGAACCTTATAATTCCAAGGTGACGATTTGTCAACAGACAGCAAAATTGATGATTATTTGTAGCTGTGTTGTCTTGTTTACGCTCACGGTCCAAATGACACTAGTATCGCTCTCGCTCACTATCTCTTTTATTTTCTCTCTCTGTCGCATTTTCTCTCTCACACACTTGATTTTTCTGTCTACATCTGTCAATCTCCTTCTCTCCCCCCTCTTGCAAACGTGGCTGTTTTATTTCCGGCTGAACGATTTTCTGTCTGCGCAGCGATGAGCCCGCTGTGCTTTAAGGAACAGGAGAGGACGAGGATCAATGAAGCAGATGTAAACAGGCTGCACACAGAGGTCATTCCTCCAAAATACTCCGGACCATTTCAGAAACGCAGAGACGTGGCCCCTGAAAGTATTTGGTCACTAAAGTCACACGTAAAAATGTCACTGCATTATATGCACAGACTATCAAACCAAAGGAGCATTTACTCTAAAGAAAGATTACATATTTCAAACTAAATATTTCACAAAAGATGTTTGTTAGGTTGTGTCAACTGATCAAATGCATTTAAAGGTGTAACTTGCTGGTCTCTGTACTCAGATTGACCTTGAGTCACTGAAACCATGTCAGTCAGCGATAAGTGATGAGTATTTTGCAGCTACAACGTCATTCTTCACCAGTAAGAGCTTTCAGTTTAACAAGGTCTTCAATTACTGCAGTTTTAATGGTTTTCACATATCTTGAAACTGACTCCTAATTCTCTGCTGGTAAGCATGTTGCTCTTCGTTGCGGTTGAGGGTACTATTGTCGTCTAATTAGCTTAACCGCCCCCAGAGGATGCTGATTGGACAGCTAAAATTTGCCAAGAATTTAATGGGGTTGAAGTGAGACTGAAAAAGGAGATGTGACTGAACACACGAACATTCTACCTCCTAGTACATCAAATTTGTTAAAATTGCAAGTTTCTTTTGCACTCCACAGTGCTTTTTCAATTTAAAACTGTTGGGAAAAACTTTAATAACACCTTTCAAGCCTTCATAAGCTGCATTATAAAGGTATTCATAATGTATGTTATAATATCTTACCATAGATAATTGTCACCAAAGGTAAAATGCATTATAATATTTGCAGATTCCTTGTTGCATCTGAAATTTGTTGTTTTAATGTGTTTAAAAAGGGGTGGTTGATTATGATTTCACTTTTTTTTAACTTTAGTTAGTGTGTAATGTTGCTGTTTGAGCATAAACAACATCTGCAAAGTTACGACGCTCAAAGTACAACGAACGAATCCCAGGTTGGTGACATCACTAACCCTAAAATGTACATAAACCCTGACCCTGGGAACACACAACAAAGGGGGTGAGGCCATGTTGGGCTGCTTTAGAGAAGAGGAAGAGTTATGGTAGTAAAGTTTTGTTGTCATGCCGTCATTTTACGCCAGTCTGCTTCACAAACGAGGATCAATTCAAAGCTGGATTTGCACAAAAGATTAACATGACAGCACATGCTAGTCGATGAGTTGAATCAACTCCACAGCAACTACATAAATCTATCCACTAACCATTCAGAAACGTCCAGTTTCATTCTAAAATTTGTAACTTCTTCATGAGTTTCTCCATCAGTGTCGACTCCAGTTTGAACAATGTAAGGCTGAACACCGTTACTGATAATCATAATTTTGGCTGCGTGAGATTCTCCTGCTTTGTTGTTGTTGAACAACCGAAGCACGAGCTGTTAAAGTTCCGCCCTCTTCTGGAAAGGGGGCCGTGAGCAGCAGCTCATTTGCATTTAAAGGGACACACACAAAAACGGTGTGTATTTGCTCACACTCAAATAGGGGCAAATTTGACGAGCTATAATAAATGATCCGTGGGGTATTTTGAGCTGAAACTTCACAGACACATTCTGGGGTCATCAAAGGGCCTGTTTACACCTGGTCACTTCATGCGTTTTCTCTGATCGGATAGCTATCGGATCGTGAAAAGACCAGGTCTAAATGCCCTCCAAAACGCATTCGAGATGGATATAAATCCGATCGCTCAAACCACTTCAGGAGGTGGTCTGGGACGCATTCCAGTCAAAACTGAACAGGTCTAAATGCATCTGGTTGTTGAAACCACATATGTAAATTTAACTCCTCCCAAAAATACTAAAAAATAAATGTGTGAGAGCGTTTTATATGCTAAATAACATGTTATAGCCAGATACGACAGCGCTACTGCAGCACGCATCGCCGCAGATGAGCTGCTGAGTATCTCTTCAGCAAGACAACGCGCAAACTGCCACAAATCAAAATGAAAGTAAGTCGCAGGCGCTCAAAACACAATCATCTTCATTAAAAGTAATGAGGCTAAATAATCTAACCAGTGCTGTTGCCGCGCTCTCTCCTATTGCGGATCAATAAAATGCAGCACATATTTGTTGCTTTCGGTGACGTGAACTCCATGAAATCTGCATACAGTGCGGGAATTGAAGATCGGATTTATATCCATTTTGCGGAGACACATTTATGTGGCCAATTGTAAATGCAATCGTTTTTATAAATCAGATAGCTATCCGATCAGAGAAAACGCATTAAGTGACCAGGTGTAAACTGGCCCAAAGACTTATATTACATCTTGTAAAGGGGGCATTATAGGTCCCCTTTAATGCATTATACTTTCTAAAGGTGTGTTTAATGAATAGATAAGTGTTATAATGTATTGTAACTGTGGTTACAATTATTCATGAGATCATATAATGCATTATAAGGTGCATTACAAGGCATAAAATACTTTTATAATGCATTATAAAGGCTTTAGGTAAAGTGATTGCCATTTTTGTACATCTGAAAAAAATCTAAAGAGAAACATCCAGAACCAACAGACTCTGAAACAAAATCAGCTTGCCTTTTAAAAAAAAACTCTTATTTACTGTTGATGTCTGAACAGAAAAGCTGTAATGCAACTTAACCAGTGCATGATGGTTGTTGAATAACATGCAGGTTTTTACACTAAAATTCCCCATACAAAACTTTTTCTGTTTAGTCTTTCTAGCAACTCAATCTGTTTTACACCTTATAATCTGTTATTTTCTGCTCCAAACAGTCCGAACTATCTGGAGTGTCCTTGAGGCTATAAACATATGAGTCAGAGTCAAAGTGCTTTCTCTCCATCTTCCTCTTCCTCTCTCAGCCCATTTATCCCATCTTGCTGTATGAGTCCTCCAGCTCTCACAAAAATAACTTCTCTTCTCTGTAATTGCTGACAGGTGTCACAGCCCTGCTTCCTGTTTACCACAATACCTGAATACCTCTATAGGGACGGATGACACATTTAGTGCACGGTGAGCAATTTGAACGTTCTAGTTACAGTAACTTGGTGAGGAAGAGATATCATGACTATTTCATTTTAAAGAAGGGCTGATAGCAAGAAAGAGCTATGAGAATAGAATGGAATACATGCTACATGATATGCTGCACTGTAACTGTTCCCAGTCATTTCATGGATCAAATTGTTCATTTCAATGAATCAGTTTTAAAAAAAATTATTCCGCAGTTCTTTGACTCCCTCACATGGTCCCTGACATCCCCGCATGACATATTACAGGCTCTTCAACAGTCCATATGTATGCAACAATTTCAGTTTTTCTAATGAGATTTATTAATAAATGTGTTTTCTGTCATTCCTTGTGCCCCAGTTTAGCTTGTTAAAATACAAAGTGACTTAATTTACAGTTACTGTTCAAAAGTTTGGGGTCAGTAATTTTTAAAAGAAATGAATACTATTATTAAGTAAATAATATTGACAGTAAATAATTTTATATTGTTACAAAATATTTCTATTTCAAATTAAATTCTGTTCCTTTGAACTTTTTATTCATCAAAGAATCCTGAAAAAAAATTATTTCACTATTTCCACAAATATAATATGAAAATTCAGCCTTGAATCACAGGAATAAATTACATTTTTAAAATATATTAAAATAGAAAACATTTATTTTAAATTGTAATAATATTTCACAATATTGCTGTTTTTCTCTGTATGTTTAATCAAATAAGTGCAGTCTTGGTGAGCATAAGAGACTTCTTTCAAGAACAATATACCGGTGTCAGTAATGGTGTTCAGCCTTACATTGTTCATTGTTCAGTCAGACACTGATGGAGAGACTCAGGAAGAAGTTACAACTTTTAGAATGAAACTGGACGTTTCTGAATGATTAGTGGATAAGTTTATGTAGTTGCTGTGGAGTTGATCAAACTCATCGACTAGCACGTGCCGTCATGTTAATCTTTTGTGCAAATCCAGCCTGCTTAATGAAACCACACATGAAAGCCTGCAACCAGTGGTGTAATGTAACGAAGTAATAATACTTAAGTATTTTTTGGGAGAATCTGTACTTTACTTGAGATTTTATATTTCTGTCAACTTTTACTTTTACTCCACTACATTTCCTAAATAAAATGTATACTTTTACTCCGATACATTTTCCCAAAGCATTTTCGTTACTTACTACAAAATAAAGTAGGAAGAACACAGACTGCAAGCAAGCATGTCCAAACAAGTGCTCGCGCAACCGCGGTTGATTTCATTTTCCGGGTTGCGTCCGTTGCTGGCGCGGCTGAGAAGAGTGCGCTGTCATTATACAGTACGAGAGCGGCCTCTAGAGGCGAAATAAAAACTATCACTGATGCTCGTAGAGTTTGTTTTGACACGTGACGTGAGGTTGCGTGCTGCATAGAGTGGGACACTTCAAAAACGGATTTAAAACGGACAACAAATCGGTATGTTATACAGTGTACACTACAGTACATGTTTTCATATCATTATAAAGTAATTCGTTTGTTGACTAGATGCTGCATTAATGGAGAACAGTAGTATGTTTGCCGTCGGATGCTAACATTAGCAGTACCTCAAGCGGTTAAAACAATGTGACAAAAACACCAACTGTTTAATGTCACGATTGTTACCATTCATTTGCATTAGTTTATATCCATTTGTTCGCTTTTATGCATTCATTATCCAGCGAAGTTGCATATTTAAACTGTATTCTCATCATGCAGCGACAGAAACATAAATCATAAATGTATTCGATTTCAGTTCTTTTTTTTATCAGCACTGTAACACATATTTTGATTAGATAATCATCAAGTTTTCTAAAATAGAGGCAAATAATGTGTGAAAGTATACATATAATGGACCTTTGCTATGCCTTTGTGTGTAAAGATGGTAATTTTTAAGCATGACTGTTTGGGTTTATATGAAATGGTAACACTTTACAATAAAAGTCCATTTGTAACATTAAATAAGGTTAATAAAAGTATTGTTCATTGTTAATTAAAACATTTACATTTTAACATTTTAAAGATGTCTCTTACATTAGTTATAATGCACTATGAATTAAAATGAACGATCAATGTATAATTAATATATTAGTATTTTTTACATTTAAAAATTACAATAAACATTTAGCCATTTTTTTAATTCAAAGAAACAAAATGTAAGAAAGAGTTAAAACTGAACACAATCTTGCTGCTCAAACTGTGTATAGAACAATTTTTAATATTTTTTTGCTCCTTCTGTATTTTACATTTACTTGTACTTTTACTTTCAATACTTAAGTACATTTAATATAAAAAAAAATACTTTACTAAAAAAATATCACATACTTTAAAACTTTTACTCAAGTAACATTCTAAACAGTGACTTTAACTTCTACCAAAGTCATTTTTTTGGTAAGATATATATACTTTTACTCAAGTATGGTTTTCGAGTACTTTATACACCACTGCCTGCAACACATGATAGACACGCGTTTGTGCAGCCCAGAGTGGCTCACTAGCACTGTATGATGTGACAGATAACTAGTCATCAGTCCCGTTCAATTCACAGAGCATGTGTTTTCGAAGAATGTACAGGTGTGAGTTCAGTTTTAGACTGTGTGTGACCGTAACGCTGCTGTGTGAACGTGACCATAGTCTTTGGTCTCTCTCACCAAACTTTTCATCTTCTTTGGGGTCATGTAGCCTGATTTGCTCCAAGCATCTCTCCTCCTCACGCTTGATGACACAGTTGGAGATCTCTGAATGTATGGGCCACATCTGGAACAACAAACAGATAAAAAACATAAACAAACCAGAACAACACAGCAGCAGCGGAAAGGATGAATTCACGCTATAAAAAACAAAAAAAAAAAGCACACAAAAATGTTTCCACTAACAATGTGTCTGCATGTACAGTAAACAAGATGAAAAATAGACCTGCAAAATCTGTGTGGGTACAGTCTATTTACCCCTCTGGGGGTAAATAAAAGAAAAACTTTCACAGACATTATCTTTTATATAAGTTATTTCGGTCTCTGCCATATAGGTAGAATTCAATATCCATGTCTGTAAAAATCCAGCTAAAACTGGTCATTTTAGGTGGATCAAGCTGGTTAGAGGTTGTCCCAGACCACTTAGAACCAGCACCAAACCAGCTACTACGTTTCAAAAGCCAGTTTAAACTGATATGACCTGGTTTGATATCACTGTCCAGTCCATGTCTAACCAAATATCTATTTGTTACCAACAAGAAGACATAGGGTCTTACACAGACAATTATACAGCAAAATTGATGGGGGTCAATTTAAATCTATAATAAAGTTCCAAATAAATTGATGTACTCTCCATTGATCCTAATGGAAAGCACTTGAGCAGCCAACTGTTGCTATGGTTACCTCCTCCTGCAACTGAGTGAAAATACACACTCTGAGTAACTTGTAATCTTGTGGTTACTGAAATGTTGTTCTGTGAAAATCCTACAATTTCGAATGCAATATGAAGCTAGGGGTGGGCGATATGACCAAAATCCTATATCACGCTATGAGTGATTTTATTTCACAATAACGACGATATATCACAATATAGTTATTTCTGCTTTAAATAAGGTTTTTATTATAACACAATCTTTGATACCATTGAAATTTCATAATTCTCATCATCAATTTCAATATCACAAAAAAAAACTAATACAGGCCAAAGTAAAAAAGAAAAAAAAACTGCATATCTTCACTGCGTAAATTAAATATACATTTATTCTTACTAAGTTACAAAAGTGATTCAGTCAAGAGCAGTGAGCGAGTTTCTCTTTGTCTTTTGTTGTTTGATTACAGTATTCTCGATTGCTAACACACTATAACTAATCCATTTGACACAATTTCCCAAACCATTTATTCATTTCTCAAAACAATAAACACATTTCACTTGTTTTCACACACATTCCAATTTTCTTAAAGGGGGGGTATAATGCTATTTCATGCATTCTGACTTATTTACACTGTTAAAGAGTTGGATTCTCATGCTAAACATGGCCAAAGTTTAAAAACACGAGTTGGACGTATGACAGAGTATTTCTGTTCCAAAAATTCTCTTCCAAATCCTCACAAACTTCGGGGTCTTTTTTTCGAGTATGGGCCTGTGTGACGTCAATAGGGTCGGAATTCCTTGTACGGGCACTTCTCCCGGAAGAGCGCGCACGCACACATTGACCGGAGCGAGAGAGCAAGAGCTGCCCATCAACGCGCTTCGTTCGGCTTTACGGAAGTCATCGACAGCGCTGCACAGGACATGCTCGAGAAAGATTTGTCACTTTGTTTTTAGACCACGAAATCAACAATGTCACCAAAGAAGTGTGTTTTTGGTTGTGAGGGAAAGATAAACTTGCTTCCCAAAAAACCCAGTGTTCAGTGGAGCTAAGAGATTTGTGCTCAAGCATTACATTGATGCGGTCTCGATATTTGTTATTAAAATAACCATAGAAACTGATAGTTGCAATCACTTTTTTATTGGTTAAAATGAATGGAGAATATCTTGTGTTTTTCCGTGGCTGCTCGAGCCCTCAGGATCGGCGCTTATGGTTTCATAAACAAGGCCCAGTTCTACACTGGATTTACAGATCATTTGAAAGATGGAGCGGTCACAGCGATAATGATCCCGGTCATGAGTCGGAACCACAGGTGGTGAGTAAAACTGCTTCAAATGTCTGTTTTGTTGGCAATAGGCGCCTAAGTGCATATAATGTAAACAACACGAACATAGTGAATTCATAAATTCATTATTCATCATTCACTATATGCTATATTCATTATAGTGATTCAAAAGATATCCATGGATAATGCGATGGTGTATTGTGTGTGTTTAAATGTAGCTGACCATTGATAGCTTGCAGACGATCTCTACACAAAAGCTGTGCATGCTCGTCACTCTATCTCCGCTCACAGGACACGCCTCCAGGCGCTCGGCAGTTTTCGGAAATACTTGGTACAGCGTATGTATCTTTTATAAATATAATAAAACTAAAGACTTTTCGGCAATATGAAGGATGCTATACTAGTCTATAGATACTCAAGATTAACATGAGATTGGCAGAAACTGTGTGTGATTACCAAGAACTAACACAACATTTTTCATATAACTGTAGCTGCAGGTATCTTTAAAACCACAAGATGTGTCTTTCTACTTTTTTTTTTTTTTTTTTTTTTTTTTTTTTTAAATGTCAACCTATCTGATGCATGTGGAAACTGGTGGTGGCACTAAAACAGAATTAGTTTTTTTTTTTTTTTACATTTTCTGCATGCCCATTCACAGTTCTAGTGTGTTTTGCCAGTGTGTTTTACTATACTGTTTCTAAGGTGTCCTGAGTGTAAAATTATTAAAAACATTTTTTTGTTAATCTGAATCAGTCTGAAATAAAATATAAGTATTACATTTAAAACTTAAACGCAAATTGTAAAAGTTGCTTTGGCAACTAACTGAAATAAATTTAACTTGAAGCACTGAAATTACTAAAAATAAACTAGAAAATGGAAACAAATAAAGACTAAAACTGAAATAAGAATAAAAATTAAACCTAAATAGTAATATAAAAAACTAATAAAATGACAAAAGCACACAGCAAAATTACTAAAAATTAAAACTGAAAATATAAAAATAAATGCTAATTCAAAATATTCATAAAAACTATAATAGAATATAAATATACTAAAATAACACTGGCGGTTGCTAGGAAGCTGGTTTCTGGGGTTTTCTGGATGTTTGCATAAAGTCTCTATGATTTTCTGGTCTCTAAATAGGTGTAACAGGAGAAATCATAACACCCAATGTTTAATAACCGTTTAATAGCCTTTTTTTTTTTCCATGTGCTGTATTTTTGCAGAACCGATAGACGACTGCCTAAAGAAGGTAGAGAAAGTATTTTGTCAGAAGACCAAGAACCTGCTATAATGAAATTTGGCTGAAGGTGCAGAGGATGGCAAATTTATATACTGTACTGTGTTGAATACACATTTCATATTTAGTTCTTTGGTTTTTGAACTTTTCTTCTTCTTGTAAGATCAACTACTTCATCTCCTGTAAGATCACTTTACAGTAGTGAAATGAAAATAATTTTTCCTAAAGCTCATTGTTGCATTTTTCTCTATCTGCGCTCTTTCATTTATGTTGCATACTGTATTAGACACTGAGCTGCCAAATTATTCTTGAACAGCAATAAGAGACTCGCAAATGCAAAGACACATAAGTGTGTGTTTTTGACCGTTCAAGCCCAATAAGTCACTTACGCGCTGTATGAGCAGTGGCTTTATGTGCACGCTCAGAAACTGTCTCCCGGACAGCGCGTATATACCAAAATGAGTTCCTTTTCACTGCTTATTGTGCTAAAACGGGTAAAAATCACCTTTTTTTAAACCTCAATGCTTAAAAACAAATGCAAGTGATAAGCTTTCATGATGCCGCAGCATGACAAGGTCACATGAGTCAATCTGCTATATGAGAAAAAATCTCCAAAATCTCTACTGGTTGACAAATTTCTACCGAGTTATGTTGTCTACCGGTGTATATCACCCACAACTATAAAGCATTAAATATTTTAGATACATACACTTTTTGTATAGGCCTATATTTGTCCTCCTCACCAACCAGTAGTTTTGCCTTCATTGGGACATTCAAGCCTTAATTGGAGGGGTCAAGGTTCAGACCTCAAAATCTCCAATCTAAAAAGATCCTGTCTGCTGTCTGTATTGCAACAAATATAAAATCTTCCCAGAAACAAAAATAATTCAATGAGTAATGGTTCAATTTTTGTTGCTGCTGACCACACGGAGCCATCTGGATTCTGTGAATCTATGGCATTTATAGACTCAAACATTAGATTTAGATTAATTTGACTCAATTTATCAATAAACACATGAATGTGAAATACTGAGCTTCTGCAGAAAATACACATGCACACACAACAGTGGCCATACATACTCTTTGTCTTAGGATAAAGAAAAATCACAAATGAGATCTCAAATCTTCTTCTAGACATCAAGAATTCTGCTATAGTCTCCTGCTTCTCAGATGATTCTTTTGAGAAAAAGACCACAGTAATCTCACATTTCCCCTTTAGAGTTTCAGATAGCAATATCTCACGCTTGGATTTGCCAATTATGGAAGTGTGCAATGAGATCTCAATATGAATTCAAAGATTTCTCATCAAAGTCTTCCAAGACCAAATGCTCTGATCTGTCCACATTCATTTTACAGCTCTATGTTCTTACGTTAATAATTGTCACATTTGTGTCTATAATTTTAGGAGAAACATCTGAGACAAAGTGGATATTTCAATCAAATTACATACTCCATTATACTTTCCAAGATATGAAAGAGCAACATCTGAGTAATCATTTTTTTTAATGTACATTTACCTATTTTGCAATAATTCACAAATAAAAAAAAACCCTCCATTTTCCATTATTCAAACATCCTTTTTCTCTTTATTTTGATTGAAAAAGACAATTACAGATGACATATCAAAGATAAGATGCTCTTGTTTTCTTGCTGTAGGGAAATTACCAAGAACTAACAGAACATTTTTCATATAACTGCAGGTATCTTTAAAACCACAAGATGTCTTACTACTTTTTTTTTTTTCTTTTTTTTTTTAAATGTCAACCTCTCTGATGCATGTGGAAACTGGTGGTGGCACTAAAACAGAATTTTTTTTTTTTTTTACATTTTACAGTGTGTTTTGCCAGTGTGTTTTACCATACTGTTTCTAAGGTGTCCTGAGTGGCTTTTAATGTGTTGCTTTGTGGTGGTATTATCGTTAACTAAAACTAAAATTATTAAAAACATTTTTTTGTTAATCTGAATCAGTCTGAAATAAAATATAAGTATTACATTAAAACTTAAATGAAAATTGTAAAAGTTGCTTTGGCAACTAACTGAAATAAATTTAACTTGAAGCACTGAAATTACTAAAAATAAACTAGAAAATGGGAACAAATAAAGACTAAAACTGAAATAAGAATAAAAATTAAACCTAAATAGTAATATAAAAAACTAATAAAATGACAAAAGCACACAGCAAAATTACTAAAAATTAAAACTGAAAATATAAAAATAAATGCTAATTCAAAATATCAATAAAAACTATAATAGAATATAAATATACTAAAATAACACTGGCGGTTGCTAGGACATTGGAAGCTGGTTTCTGGGGTTTTCTGGATGTTTGCATAAAGTCTCTATGATTTTCTGGTCTCTAAATAGGTGTAACAGGAGAAATCATAACACCCAATGTTTAATAACGAAGGTTACTTTAATTGAACTTTAAATGAGCAACTGTAATAGTGATTATTATGAGGCTTGTTTCCGCCATGAAATAAAAAATAAAAAAGGTAATTGCAACTTTTTATCTCACAATTCTAACTTTTTTTCTCAGAATTGCATGATATAAAGTCAGAATTGCGAATTATAAAGTCAGAATTGTGAGTTTGTTATGTGCAAGTTATGTGCAATTGTGAGGGAAAAAAACTGACATTTTTTCTCAGAATTGTGAGTTTATATAACTCGCAATTGCATGTTAATAAAGTCAGAATTGCGAGATATAAACTCACAATTCTGAGAAAAAAAGTAAATTGCGAGATAAAAACCTCGCAATTCAGAGAAAAAGTCAGAGTTGCGTGATATAAAGTCAGAATTTCATGTTATAAAGTCAGAATTGTGTGATAAAAACTTCCAATTGCAAGAAAAAGTCAGAATTGCAACTTTAGATCTTGCAATTCTGACTTTGTATCACGCAATTCTGACTTTATAACTCGCAATTGTCAATTTAAATCATGCAATTCTGATAAATAAATCCAGAATTGTGAGATAAAAAGTCGCAATTATCTTTTTTAATTTTTTATTTAGTGGCGGAAACAAACTTCCATAGATTCTTGCCACATCAAACTTCACTAATCGTTCATATTTGTAAAATATAATCATGTGAATCTATGAGAACACAGGCCCAAAGCACACACAAATACATGACCGTCTCTGCTCTTACCAGGCTAATGATGAGGAAGAGGACGAGGAAGGACGCTCTTGCCGTGTGTCTATGCATTCTGCTCACGATTGTTCCCAGAGATCTCACGTACAGCATTATAAAGCCTAAAAGAGAAGGTACATTGTTTTAAAACACACACACACAGAGAGAGAGAGAGAGAGAGAGAGAGAGAGAGAGAGCGCTGCTTCAGTACTACTGGCTACATCATAACATACTGCACCAGAGTAGCTGATGTTCACCTATAACAACAAAACCAACCCATCACTAAATCACCCCTACATTCTTTATTATATACAACCCCATCTCAAATAATCAAATCTCTGAAGTGCGCAGGAACGATGTGGAGGGAGGGGTTTACGGGAAATGTGTGTCGACCAGATTTACTGATCCACAGCGAATCTAAGGAGGTATAAAATCCCTTAAGATGAGACCTGTGCAAGGATGGTGAGCGGTCTCCGAGCCCCCGCTGTCTTACTCATCTTTATTAGTTCCCCCAAAAAAGGAATAAATGGATGAATCACAGCGAATAAAACACACTAAAACAGACACATAGACATTTTCTATTGCAAGACCGACTACAGATTCAATTACATGCAACGGCAGAACTCCTATCTTGCAAGATCAGAAAAACAAGAATTCTATGACAGCAGCGATTTAAGAGGAAAAGCATCTGATTTTACAGTGTGAACCTCTGATGGTTTGTTCTGGTTGTATGTGAATGCTTTACATTGACCGAGCTCTCAAAATGTTGCATATTCACTCCTCTCTATGCTATTTTTGTAACCCTATGGGATGCAAACAGGCACTTCAAGGAGAGAAAGACAGTTGAGTGTCAATCAAACAGAGGGTTTTTTATGGATGCAAAACACAGACTGAGGCTCTGATAACCATCATAATGAGAAGCACAGGGCTGAACACGGCTCTGTTTCTGAATGGGCTCTGTGTCTTGAAGCAAAGGCAAAACAGCATCTGGCAATAATAACGGCGGTCATTTAACATTGTATGTTCTTGTATATTTTTATAACGCTAATGCTATTGTGATCTACTGTATTGCTGTATCCTATTAATGGTGAGGCGTCTTTTCCACTACACAAAAGAAACACTGAAACACAAAGAGAAAAGCATCACATTTTCAGCACCAAACCAACACAGTGTGCATCTAAAAAACTGACAGCACTTCATAACGCCAAAACATTACAAGGTCAAAAGTGTGTAAGGATGCTGAATAAAATAGAGGTCATTACTATACATGCACTTTTTTTTGAAAATCTGATTCGTTCTGAGGCAATCATTTGAAAGGGAATATGCAGTGGTTGGATTTGTTTTGCATGGATGTGAAGGCAGCATTAACGTGTGCTGTGACTCACTGCATGCCTTCATATTCACTGCAGAAATCTGGATTGATTTACTGATGATGGTGTGAGGCGTTAGAGAGAGACAACAGACCTAATGCACGAGAGAATCCATCAGAATTTGGTTGATTATTGGCTTTACGCAGGTGCTTTGCTGTAAATGACACTGGCAACATTTCTCTGGCCAAGACACACATGAGTTTGGTTCATGAGGTGCATTTGTTGTTTGGATCATATTTCACCCCAAAAGAAAAAAAAAATGCATAATGCTATTGAATATGTTTATGACACTTTAAGATGTTTGCATTATTTTTATTACAATTTAACACATTTTTCCTGCCATTGTTAAGCCTCAAGATGTTTTACTTCTGAGTTTGGCTGTAGTTCTCATTATTCTTAATGATGGTTCTCATTAGATTCTCATTACTGAAATAGAGTGAATGAAATCATCCTGTCTGGACATCTTTTTTTTTTTATTTAGATCAGTAGGCTGTAAAGGTATCAGTGCATTAATAACTTACTGTTTAAATTATATATACATATTTTCTGCATTACAGTCAATTGAAACGTGATGAATTGTCATGAAAAAAAAAACTATTTACGCAAATGTAATTTCGTTTTTATTTTCTTTTAATTGCAGGGTGAAATGTTCTGGACAAGCTTCGTGAAATTCACCCATTACAGTTTATGATAGCTCATATTTGCGACAAAATGTTTTGGATGCATTAAAATGCATCATTTTGAAGTGATGATGTGGATGAATCGCTACATTATAACCCAGAGAAATCCTCTTTAAATTACACAACTGAACATCTATCAAACAAAGCAAAGCTCAATAATCTCTGCGGTCTCTGAATATTCACTAATCGTATATATTAATGATTAATGAATCCATCTATAGAAAACACGCGTGAATCGAATGAGAAACACGTCGTTGACAATCGTGTATTATTGTGAACGGAGGTCGCCCACATTCAATGTATCTCTGTAGCGCTAGACTGCGATCAATGACTGAAGAAACGTGAAGAAGCGCAAACTCACCATCACAGAATGGCACGCGATATAATCCTCCTTCTTCTTTATAACCTCTGCAAATGGACGGTTCGCTTCGTGCACCTGCGATTTCAACTTTGTCATCCGCGTCTTACATCGACAGACTGGAGTAATGAAGGTCTGTAGTGCACTAGAGGAGCGTGAGAGTGAAGAGAGCTCGTGTGCTTGGTGATTCCCTCACAGTCTCTGCTGCTGCTGACAATCACCTGCACTGAGAAACACCAGCATCACTGAACATCACAGGACATAACTCACATTATTAAACCATCACACACTATTAGTAATCATTATCATTATCACCTTTCACCAACAGTCAACACTTCACAATTTTTGAACATTTGGCAGTATATGCATTCAATGCATTTTCTTGTCTTTCTTTGTTTTGTGAATTTCTAATTGTGGCTTATAATCCACTAACTAGTGAACAATCCTACCAATGTTTATCATCACTAATATCGCTCTCCAACACTGAACAACATTAATATAAATAAACCATTATTCACCAATAATGAATCGTGGTTTCTAATCCATAGTGATCATTCATTCCATTATTCATCATCACTAATATTGCTAAACAATACTGAACATCATTTATATGAATAAACCTTCACTCACCATTATTCATCATCATTATTCAACATCACTCACCAAGAGTGAACACTTCACAATTATTCACTAATCAGTGCATTTTCTTGTCTTTCTTTGCTTTGTGAGTTTCTAATCATGGTTTATAACCCACTAATAGCGGACAATCATTATTTATCATCACTTATATTGTTCTCAAACACTGAACATCATTTATATAAATGAACCCTCACTCACCATTACTTATTAGTATCATTCACCAACATGATCACAATTATTCACTAATTGACATTATGCATTTTCTTCTCTTTTTATGTTTTGCAAATTTCTAATCATAGTTTATAATCCATTAACTATTGATCCAGCTATTATTAATCATCACTAATATTGCTCTCCAACACTGATCATCACTTATATTAAAGGGGACCTATAATGTTCCTTTTACAAGATGTAATATAAGTCTCTGGTGTCCCCAGAATGTGTGTGTGAAGTTTCAGCTCAAAATACCCCCCAGATCATTTATTATAGCTTGTCAAATTTGCCCGTATTTGGGTGTGAGCAAAAACACGCCGTTTTTTGTGTGTGTCCCTTTAAATGCAAATGAGCTGCTGCTCCCGGCCCACTTTCCAAAAGAGGGCGGAGCTTTAACAGCTCGCGCTTGAGTTGATCGACAACAACAAAGCTGGAGAATCTCACGCAGCCAAAATGAGGATTGTCAGTAACGGTGTTCAGCCTTACATTGTTCAAACCGGAGTCGATACTGATGGAGAGACTCATGAAGAAGTTACAACTTTTAGAATGCACCTGGACATTACTGAATGATTAGTGGATAAATTTATGTAGTTGCTGTGGAGTTGATTCAACTCATCAACTAGCATGTGCCGTCATGTTAATCTTTTGTGCAAATCTAGTATTGAATTGACCCTCTTTTGTGAAGCAGTTCGGCGTAAAATGACGGCGTGGCAACAACACTCTACTACAACAAATCTTCCTCTTCTCTAAAGCAGCCCAACATGGCCTCACCCCCTTTGTTGCGTGTTCTCGGGGGCGGGGTTTATGTAAATTTTAGGGTTAGTGATGTCACTAACCTGGGAAGAAGCTTGTTGTAGTCCCTACCAGTCATTTGTTGAAGTCGAATTGTGGTTTGCACTCCAATACCTATAGTGATCAGTCCATTATTCATCATTATTTGCCATCACAAATATCACTCTTTAAAACTGAAAATCACTCATATTAATAAACCATCACACACCATCATTCCCCATCACCAAACCACTATAACCATAACCAGCACTGACATTAATTCCCCATTACTCACATCAGTAAACCATCACTTGTCAAAACTAACTATCACATTCACTCTCACCCATATCACACACCATTATTCATCACTATCATTTATCATTATTGAACATCACTTAAAGTACCATCACTTGCCATTACACACAATCAGTCACATCTGTCATTCAACACAGATGATTGATGCTTCAGTGGAAGTACAAATCATTTTATACTGTCATATGACAAGTTAAAATTAGTTTGTATGTTTTCAACACATGGGTTTACTATACATAATGCAACAAGTACAGTTTGTTAGCAGTGCATGATTTGTGTGTTTGTGTTTGTGTGAGGTCTAGTTATAGAAGGGACTTGAGGTTTCTTTTAGAAATGGCTGATGTATGAGCTGGAATTTGTTCCACCACTGAAGCCAAGAATTAAGAAGCTGTTCAAACTGGACAAGCAGGAATACATCATGTGGAGAGAAGCGGAGCAGATCACAGCGGTCCGGCTGGGCTTCACAGTCTCTGATCAGTCATAAGAGAGTGTTGTCTTCTTTAAGTTCTGTCTAGCTGTGCTGTTGTCTCAAAACATTCAGCATACAAAAAGTTTGAGGTCAGTAAGATTTTTCTTTTTTCTTTTTTTTAAAGAAATTAATTCAGTAAAGATTCAACTGATCAAAAGTGACAGTAAAGACATTTATAATGTTATAAAGATTTCTATATTTCAAATAAATGCTGTTCATTTGAAGTTTCCATTCATTAAAAAATACTCAAAAAATGTATCACGGTTTCCACAAAAATATTAATCATCACAACTGTTTTCAACATTGATAATAAGAAGAAATGTTTCTTGAGCAGCAAATCAGCATATTAGAATGATTTCTGAAGGATCATGTGACACTGAAGACTGGAGTAATGATGCTGAAAATTCAGCTTTGATCACGGGAATAAATTACATTTTACAATATATTCAGGACTTTTTAAATCGTAATAAAATTTCACAATACTGTTGTTTTTACTGTATTTCTGATCAAATAAAAGCAGCCTTGTTGAGCATAAGGGACTTAATTCAAAATCATGAAAATTCCCCAAACATTTAAATGGTACCTGCAGGAAAAAAAAATAAAAAAATTAAATACAAAAATGTATAAAAGGCTACCTAAATTGTTTCTTCTAGACAGCTGTGTAGATTATTAGATTCAATAGAAAGCAAACATAGACCTCTGTTATAGTCTCCGGACCCCAGTTATCTCAGATGTGTCTAGACTCTAGAGGTTTTGGTGGGGAAAAAAAAAAAAAATCAGGCCACCTGAAAAACATTGCTGTAGATTTTCAGAAAAGTCTGTAATGAAAAGATCTCAATAGACCTAAACAAATGATCACATTTTATAGCTCTAAAATACTACTATTATATTATTATATTCCTCTATAACAATTTGTGTCTGTTTTTATTCATCCTAATGCCCGGACTACACGATTTTAGCCCGATTTTGCCACGATTTGCTTGACGTAGGGTGTCGTAGGGATTCGTAAACGACAATGGGCGTCAGGACGCAAGATTCAATCGTTTCAGCGCGTGTAGTGTGTCATAGTGGACGACAACCGATGCCGCGTCTGTGAATCGATGCTTCACGACATAACGACAGAAAGACTAGCATGTTTAATTTTTTTCTCGGTCGTTCACGACAAGTTCCGTCACATGTGTGAGACTGGCCTATAGAAGCACAGAAGCGCCTTCCTACATGCTTTCAAATATGCCGAAAGAGAGGAGAGACAATGGCATCGTTCCTGCTAGGTGAAATTTACAATGGAGGAAATGTTTGTGGAGCTATGGCAACAATACTCCTGCGTTTATGATGTTTCCTCAAGGGACTAATGGTGCGTTCAAGTCACGTCGGAAAGATCGTATTTATGAGCTAAATGCACATGAACGCCACCACAATGTCGGAAATACGAGTGGGAAGTTTGGGATTTTCTTTAAGCACCGATCTGTACGAGTTGGGGGCGTGTCTGTGCGAAACATGGCGGAATACCACAACCAGGGGCGCAGCTAGCAATTTTGGGCCCTATGAAAGAATTTGAGGTTGGGGCCCCTACCGCACCAAACATACACGTCAACCTAGCTATCCAAAATCTTTGTCTGCAATTTAATAATAATGACCTATTTCTTTTGCTATTGCTTTTAACCACTAGGTATCAGTATTTAGTCAGAGACCTCCCATGGCTATAGCTAGCACTAGAAGATGATTTATTCAGTTCTTCATTTTAAAGAAGTAGAAGTGCTATATTTATGTGTAATTAATTACGCCGCCATCATACTCCGACAAAAGTGACTTGAATGCACCTGCCGTCGTAAAACACGACTTCCCACCTCGTAAATACGAACTTCCCAGGAGGACTTGAACGCACCATAAGTTACCGCGACAGAGTGAAAAAAAGGTGAATAAAACATGTTACCTCAGTTCTCTTTGGAGGAAATCAAATATCCATGCAATCCAGATGTGTCCACTTTTGGGCCTTTCTGACGACAAAACAGCAAAACACGCTTCTGTCAGTTGATAGTCCCGCCTTCTCGATGACGGCCCGCACACGATGAGTGGTCGGGTAGCAACGTGTAGTCTGACATAGCCTATTTCTTGTCTATGACAAGACAAGATTTTAAGAATCAAAATTGTATAATCTAACACAGTGACTATCATGACCAACGAAAATATTGTTTAGTCTGAACCCGGCATAACACATTTTAGGAGAAACATCTGAGACAATGTTAAAAAGTTAGTTCACCCAAAAATTAAAATTCTATCCCTCCACTGACAGCCTACACAACTACCACTTTCAAGGCCCAGAAAGGTAGTAAAGACATTATAAAAGTAATCCATGTAACTCCTTATTTTAATGAAGCAACGTGAGTGCTTTGTTTGTGCAAAAAAACAAAAACAAAAAAAAACATAAATTATCACTTTATTTACAAAATATTAATCTCCAACATGTGTTCAAGACCACACCACGATGCATGTGTGTTGTGTTGTGTAGATGCACGTTGGAGATTGTTTTAAAAATTGCTATTTACCTGTTTCAATGTTATGTTATTTGCTTGCTTTTAAGTATACTGTATGCTTAAATGCTTGAATGATTATGAAATGAAGTAACTCCAATACTTCCTTTGTTTGTTATAAGATGGCTAAGCAACAGTTGTGAAAGTTAGGTTCTTGAGTTTGATACTTACCAGAGTGTGTACAGGGGTAAAGAAAGCATGCTGCAACCTCAAGCAGAGGTGAGGCAGACGAAAACTTCAGTGAATAGGAGGAAGTGTGCTAGAGGAAGACAACAGTGTAAGCAACAGAGAAAAGACATCCGGTGTATTAAGCATGAGTTGCAGAGACTCCTACAACAGGAAGACTGGATCATACAGGACATTGATTAATTGATGAATGTTGCATAATATGAAGTTGGAATTTCTCAAGAAGTAGTATAAAAGTCTGAGGAGTAAAAGGCTTCCTCAGATGCTGCCTGTATTAAAGGGTTAGTTCACCCAAAAATGAAATTTCTGTCATTAATTACTCATCCTCATGTCATTCCAAACCCACATTCCAAATTACTTATTTTTGATGAAATCCTAGAGGTTTTTTTAATCCCCCATAGAAAGAAGTACATTCAAGGTCCAGAAAGGTAGTAGTAAAGACATCGTTAAAATAGTCAATGTGACTACAGTGGTTCAATGTTATGAAGTGACGAGAATACTTTTTGTTCGCAAAAACAAAACAAAAATAACGACTTTATTCAACAATTTCTTCAGTCTCCTACGCTGTTTAAGTTCAGCGCTTCCAGGTTGTTTCTCAGAAGTTTCTCAGGCTGTTAACCGATTAAAGGAGATTATAACAGATTATAATTCATTCAAAAATGAAAATACACAGAAAAAAAAGAGCACATGGGTTTAAAACGACATGAGGATGAGTAAATAATTTTTTTTGCAAACTATTCCTTTAAATTTCTAAAAGTTTTTAGTTTCTTTTTTCAGTTTTGTGTCACATTGCCCTGTAAGTATTTAAACCAGTCACATCAGGTTTTTTTAGTAATTAGCAAAATAACAAAAGCCAAATGCTTTCACCCCGGCAGCATGACCTGTGCAATGATACACAATGCTGGAGATGACAGTGCATTCGGAGCTCACGGCAGGGGCTTTCACCCCTCCAACCCAGTGTCCTGCTGGCATCTGTTCTCCATCATTTATACTGTCGGAAAAGAGGTGGGGGGAGAACACCAAATCACAAAAACTGAAGAATATCTGTAGAGAATCTAAAGGTCAACATATGCACACACTAATGCAGAAAAGAAGAGTACTGTGCTATATATATATATATAGCATAATTGTGGAAAGTGCTATTTTTATATCACAATGTGCTCAAAAGATGGGAAAGCAGTTCAAAATCAATAGCTGCCAAGCGTTTTCATGGCAAAAAGAGGAAAAATACAAAACACTCCATTTCCGGCTGTATATCAGCAAGCTGAGAGAGACTTCTCTTAATTGAAGACCTCACCAGAATCAGATGCCCTTCAACATCAGAGCACTATGGTTTTAAAAAGCGTCTGCTAATCAGCATCAAAAACAGCATTCTCATTACTTAGAAGGAATTTTAAATTGAAGGGGTTTTTTGATGTCTAATTTCCCTGTATTGTTCCACTGCGCAAATGATCCCCATCCTCCTGGCTCAGCAGATGACTCAAACAGAGCTGGTGCCTCATTCAGGGCCCTCAGCCGCCGCTATCGCCATGGTGATTTGGTAGTGACGCAGAGCTGATAGATACTTGAAGGGTTGAGCGCTGAACTCCTGCGGCCCCCTGTGAAGAGTGCGCCGTGGGGAAGCGAACGGAAGGACTCGATAACGGCCATCAACATCCACTCTCATTAAGAGGAGGAGAGCATTGGCACTCACACGTGTGAGACGATGGCAGTCGCAAAACGCTCACTGCAATAAACTCAAACCCAGCTATTACTAAGGTTAAAACATTCGCTGATGCTCCAGAAGGAAACATGCATTAATAGCTGTGGGGGTGAAAACTTATTGAATTTGAAAATCAAGGTAAATTGTACTTCATTTGTCTTCAGGGAAACAAGTATCTTCTGTAGCTTCAGAAGGGCAGACCTAAATGAAAAAAATATGATCTTTAAACAAAATAAGAAAAATGTGTACATCTTCATCCTGTTCAAAAGTTTTCACCCCCTGGCTCTCAGTGCATTGTGATTCCTTCTGGAGCATCAGTGAATGTTTGAATAGTTTTGTAATAGTTGTGTTTGAGTCCCTCAGTTGTCCTCAGTGTGAAAAGATGGATCTCAAAATCATAGTCACTGCTGTAAAGGGTTCAAATATGCAAAAGATGCTGGAAAACCGAAGAATTTGCCGGACCTGGAGGATTTTACTGAAGAATGTTGGGCTGTTCAGGACAAACAAGGGACTCATGAACAACCATCACAAAACAAACAGTCGTGGATCATCCAGGTAATGACACACAGTATTAAGAATCAAGGGTTCAAATAAACTTTTGAACATGGTCATTTTTATAATTTTTTTTTTCAGTTTCATAAAATAAATACAGCTATTTTTTTTTTTTTTTTTTTTGTCTTGTGGACTATATGTAAACATCTTGTGTGTAAAATATCTTATTCAGGACAGTACTAAATAAAAAATAACATGCATTTTGTATGATCCCTCTTTTTTGTTAATATTTTGCAGATTATGCAAGGGGTATGTAAACTTTTGAGCATGACTGTGTGTGTGTGTGTGTGTATATATATATATATATATATATATTTACAAGTACAATCATGCATGTTTCGTAGAGCAACTAAATGTCAGTCTTAAAGAGGACCTATAATGCCCCTTTTCACAAGATGTAATATAAGTCTCTGGTGTCCCCAGAATGTGTCTGTAAGGTTTCAGCTCAAAATACCCCACAGATCATTTATTATAGCTTGTCAAATTTGCCCCTATTTGGGTGTGAGCAAAAATACGCCATTTTTGTGTGTGTCTCTTTAAATGCAAATGAGCTGCTGCTCCCGGCCCCCTTTCCAGAAGAGGGCGGAGCTTTAACAGCTCGCGCTTCAGTTGCTCAACAACAACAAAGCTGGAGAATCTCACGCAGCCAAAATGAGGATTGTCAGTAACGGTGTTCATCCTTATATTATTCAAACCGGAGTCGGACACTGATGGAGAGACTCAGGAAGAAGTTACAGCTTTTAGAATGCATCTGGACGTTTCTGAAAGGTTAGTGGATAAATTTATGTAGTTGTTATGTAGTTGGAGTTAAGTTGATTCAACTCATCGACTAGCATGTATCGTCTTTAGGGCTGGGACAATACATCAATTCGCGATTGATTCTGATGTTTCTACTTATCAATTCTGAGCTTAGTTTTAACAGCAGATGGTGCTCTAGGCTAGTTTTTAACCGCACACTCAAACGCTCATGAAGAAGAGTGCTGGACAATGCTTGTGCGTTCGAGTCATGTAAGTGGTAAATATAGTTGAACCTCAGCTCAGAATGCTTTTATGATGCAAGATTAATGTAAACACAGCCCACTGTGAACACCCTTGTAATTTGCTTCACGCTTTTCAAACTTCATAAATGATTATTTTAGGTTTAAGTGGTGTGTATAAAGGAACTGGAAGCAAGCAGAGTGTTTCTAAAGCACATAGTGCCATCTGCTTTTAAAAACTAAGCTCAGAATGTATTTGAGAGAGAATACATCAGATTTTTTGGTGCAGACATTGTATATCTCCAGCTGCTACAGTGAGTAAACAGAAATAGCGGACTGCTGCAGCTCTCTCAGGGCGATATCTATGCTAATAGGTCAGAATGTCACCAGTCATGGGCGGGGCTTCTCCTTCCTCTTACGTAAGAGTAGGAGGAAATCCGGAACCACGTGTTTGGAGAGACTGATTTATGGGGATTATAAAAAAAGGAGAGGATGGATTTTTATCATTATAAGCTGGTTGTTTACACAGTGGACACATCTCTGTTCAAACACCTTATAAAAGTGAATTTTGCATAATAAATAATAATTAATGGAATAAATACAAATATTCAATTAATCTGTAATCTAATTTCACTCAGTATTTGTGTGTTATGTATTTATTTGGTCTAGAGACCTACATGTCAACAATTTCTTAGTGAAATGCCAACATCAGACTCAGATTATGAGGATTAGTCAAGTACCTTGCTGCACAAGTTGCAGCCTATGAATTGCATTTTAGTACAGTTCACTTAGAATGCTGCTTTACAAGGTAGCTGCCAATGTAGACGGCGAGGTCACTTTCTATAGGATTTGGAGTGAAGCCTGACACACGTCGGGGCAAAGCCATCGTGTCTAGGCTGTGAAATCTTTTTTGAAATTCAGGCTCACAGCAATGTCTATTTCATTTTGTTCCATTTGTCTTTGACAGGCCCGTTCTGCAGCCGTCTGGCAGCGCAAGCCGACTGATGTGTGGAAGAATAACTTTGTGAAAAGCTTTTCTCGTATAATTACAGCATGCTTGAAATGAGTGACATACACAGGCATATGACTGACGCGTGTCATTGTGTTTTCGAACTTTTCTGTGCTTAAAAGGACAAATCGTTTCACAGCACAATAGTGTCAGCAGGGTATGCGTTTCATTTTTTTATGTGAGAGAAATGATGGAGAAAGACGAAATGCATGGAAAATTGAAAAAGAATAAATATACATTAAATATGGCATATTAATATCACACACACATATATATACACTCACCAGGCACTTTATTAAGTGCACCTTGCCAGTAGCAGGTTGGACCCCTTTTGCCTTCAGAACTGCCTAAAATGAATTCATTTCAAAATTAATTTCATTTCATTTAATTTTAAAAAATGAAAATTCTGTCATTTATTACTCACCCTCATGTCGTTCCACACCCATAAGACCTTCGTTCATCTTCGGAAACACAAATGAAGATATTTTTGATGAAATCCGAGAGGACCTTGAAAGTGGTGATTATATTGCTGTGTATGGAGTCATAAACCTCTCGGATTTCATCCAAAATATCTTAATTTGCGTTCCGAAGGCAAACGAAGGTCTTACGGGTGTGGAACGACATGACGGTGAGTAATTAACGACAGAATTTTCATTTTTGGGTGAATTAACCCTTTAATTCTTCATGGCATAGATTCAACAAGGTGATGGAAACATTCCTCAGAGATTTTGCTCCATATTGTCATGATAGTATCACGCTGTTGCTGCAGATTTGTCGGCTGAACATCCATGATGCGAATCTCCCATCCCACCACATCCCAAATGTGCTCTTTTGTATTGAGATCTGGTGACTGTAGAGGCCATTTGAGTTTAGTGAACACATTGTCATGTTCAGAAAACCAGTTTGAGATGATTTGAGCTTTGTGACATGACACATTAAGGGATGGACATGGTCAGCAGCAATACTCAGGTAGGCTGTGGCATTTAAATGATGCTCAAATGGTACTAAGGGGCTCAAAGTGTGCCAAGAAAATATCCTCCACACCATTACACCACCAGCAGCCTGAACCGCTGAAACAAGGCAGGATGGATCCATGCTTTCATGTTGTTTACGCCAAATTCTGACCCTACCATCTGAATGTCGCAGCAGAAATCAAGACTCATCAGACCGAGCAACATTTTTTACAATCTATTATTGTCCAATTTTGGTGAGTCCGTGTGAATTGTAGCCTCAGTTTGCTGTTCTTAGCTGACAGGAGTGGCACCAGTGTGTCTTCTGCTGCTGTAGCTCACCTGCTTCAAGGTTCAACATGGTGTGTGTTCAGAGATGCTCTTCTGCAGACCTTGATTAATGAGTGGTTATTTGAGTTACTGTTGCCCTTCTATCAGCTCAAACCAGTCTGGCCATTCTCCTCTGATTTTTGGCATCAACAAGGCATTTTCATTCACAGAACTGCCGCCCTGGATATTTTCTCTTTTTCGGACATTTCTCTCTAAACCCTAGAGATGGTTATGAGTGAAAATCCCAGTAGATCAGCAGTTTCTGAAATACTCAGAAAAACTCAGTTTGAATTTCAGTAGATCTTCTTGACCATGTCTACATGCATAAATGCATTGAGTTGCTGCCATATGAGCATAACAAGCAGTCGAATATATATATAAAGTTCATAGGTAATTTCCTCTGTGGAACACAAAAGAAGATATTTTGAAAAATGTTTCAGTGTTTTTTTGCCTACACAATGAAAGTCAATTGGGTCCAATGGGAGTATGTTTGGCTTCAGCATGCAATCATGTCCTGATTAATAAAATCAAATCCAGCCCTACATTTGTGTCTCATTGATTAACATTTTTCACTCAGAAATGCCCCATTACTTAAGTAAAATGGGGTTGCAAATGCAGTTTTATTTTTTCTTTGGAACACTATGTACACATGCTGCACATGTCCAGTCTTTCAAGAAGAAAATACTTCTGTCAAAAAAAAGTGGGAAAAAAACAGCAAGATGTTTTGTGTGGGAAGAGCATTTCAAAGGCATCCAGCTGAGATGATTATGAGCCTCCAAAACTGAATATAGACTTAAAATTCCATACAGCAATATTCACACATTGTCTAGATGTTTTCTATTAAAAAAAAAATGATAATAAATGCAATGGTCCCTAGATAATACTGTACCTCAAAAATGGCAGACATGTAAGTAGTTGTTCTCATGTGAACAACTACTTACAAAATAGCACAAATAATTAAGCAGCTTCTGATCTCCCATGATGCTGTGGTCTGGCAGAGTTCCTCAGAAATATCTCCCTGAGGATAATTACGGTCAGATCTTACCGTCTGGATCCAAGTTTTAGTCACATGTGGCTTAGGGTTCATGTTTATCAAAGGCCTGAATTCACATGGAAGTGATTGAGTCCATTTTCACAACAAATACGAGATTCCACGTTATTAACCTCTTGGAGGATTTCACTAGAGGAGGTTAATAGCCAATGGAAAGTTAATAGTTCTAAATGAATGCTGTGTTTATCTCTTACAGTTTGTGACGTGATCACATACACATGCAAACTCTGACTAACAGCATGAAGAGGAGGACTACTGCAGCCTGATTTATACCATACAAAAGGTACAGTAGGATTTTTTTTATGTTTTTGAAAGAAGTCTCTTCTGCGCACCAAGGACAAATTTATTTGATCAAAAATACAGTAAAAACATTAATATTACGAAATAACATGACAACTTAAACTGTTTTCTATTTGAATATATTTTAAAATGTAGTTTATTCCTGTGATCAAAGCTGAATTTTCAGCATCATTACTCCAGTCTTTAGTCCTTCAGAAATCATTCTAATATGATGGTTTGCTGCTCAAGAAACATTTCTTTTTATTATTATCAATGTTGAAAACAGTTGTGCTGCTTCATATTTTTATGGAAACAGTGATACATTTTTTTCAGGATACTTTGATGAATAGAAAGCTCAAAAGAACAACATTTATTTTAAAATCTTTTGCAACATTATAAATGTCATTACTGTCAATTTCGATCAATTTAATGTATCTTGCTGAATAAAAGTATTAATGTCTTTCAATATACATATAAATTTATATTTTTGTTTTGTAATACATTTTAATTACTCTTTACTTGAAATTTTTGTGTAAGCTAATTCATATATTTAACTTAAAATTATCATGTAAACTTACATTTTTTTACTAGTGGAAACTTAGCTAGCTTTAACTACAGTAGCTAATTCAGTAAACGCTAACTTGTTAATTGTTAACACTAGCATTAGCATAGTAATTGCTGAATGAGTACGACACATATAACATATCTATTCTCAAACTAAGCTCATGCTCCACTCGTCACCATGATGGTCACAGTTTCAGTTAAATTTAAGTTTGTCTAAATTAAAAGAAACAAGTTCATAAAACTCTAAACAATTAAACAATTCAGATTACTGATTTCATGAACTCAAAAGAAAATTCTAAATACTCATAAGATAATTTGATTGAACTAATTTGTTTAATTTAAGTTGACCCTACTCAAACCAATTAATTATTTGAGTATTAGGGTTTACAGACAGACAGTGCATTACATTGATTTTACCATGGTTAAAAGGGATTTAAGCACTCTGTTTCATGTCACAATCACTATAATGGCCTCGAGAGGCTTATTGTTGTAATAGACTCCATATGTACAGATGTTTCCTCCGTTTGTATGTTTAAACGTTCACCACCTAATATCTGAATTGATAAAAGCACTCACTTAACCATGCAGCATGTCTTGCGGTTGTCATGGTTACGCTGCACTCAAATGCACGAGTCACATGATAAGCGTGGCACAGCACAGCACACGTCTGTTTTGTGGTTATGATTGTCAGAAACACTGTCCAAAAAAACAGTGTGATGTACAGTGTTGCCGGGAAGAGTTTGGAGTCAAGTGGGCGTTCTGCGTGTACCCTGTCATTTCCTGATGATGCTTATGAGAGAGAGATTGAGGGGGAGGTGAGAGAGAGAAAATTGCTCAATTGGAAAATACATTGACGATGCAATGCACAATAAAATCCAAAAGCCTGTTTTGTTGGGTAAGCCAGCTTGTCACTATTCAGGTAAAGTTGGAAATAGTCTGTCTATAGTCTGTCAGGAGCAAAATGCATGTAACCCTGCACAGATTGTCTTCTGAGATATTATGCATTATTTATGTACAGTACCATGACAAGCTCCTTCCAGGATATGACCCGACTGACACCTCAGGTCTCCTTTCGTTTAATCCCACATTTCCCTGGAGTCCTGTAAACTGCATCCATTCAGCTGAAATAATAGAAAAAATATCACTGGTTTCATGTTAAAACTGATTTAAATGTAGAAGGCGAAGTTTATATTTTTTAGTTGTTTTAGGTGCTGCAATTTTTTAACACAATTTTGCAGTTCAATTTAGTATTCCAGTGGTGTGACAAATTCATTTTTAAAAGAACAAATATTTAATGTATTCTTTCACTATGAGCTCATACAAGTTCATGCAAAAAAATAAATAAATAAAAAATAATAATAAAAAAAAAAACTTTAATTTAGTTTCAGATTGATTATGATGTTGCACTGTAGGATGTTCAAACTATTATTTTGATATCCTGCTATTGCAATTTTCATATGTACAAATTAGTAAACGAATAACCTTTAATGCTAAAAATCCTCGTTCTATGTGAGGCATCAGACTGCAAGACTGAATAAATGAATAAACGTTTAGTTCATAAACATTATAAATTTAATTTATAATTTAATTTTTTTGTATTGCATTTCAAGGATTCACTGTAAAAAAATATATATATTTTCATGATTTGTTATCATTTTTTGTCAAATCAACTTAGATAATTTATGTAGTTCAGATAACAATATTTTGAGTTTCTGTTGATGAACTTCATTATATTAACTCAAATTTTTAATTACAATGAACTCAAAATTTTAAGGCAACCAGGTAACTTACTTTTTTAAGTTAATCCAACAATTCTTTTTTTACAGTGTTCAATTGTAATAGGATTGCCCAATTAGACATATATTTTGTGAGTAACTTTAATGGAATCAATAATTAGTGAAAAAAATACACAACAGAATATTATACAAACTAAGTTTGGGGTCAGTATGATTTGTTTTGTTTTTGAAAGTAGTCTCCTCTGCTCACCAAGGCTGTATTTATTTGATAAAAAAAAAAAAAAAAAAAAAAAACAACAACAACAACAACAACAAAAAAAAAAAAAAACAGTAATATTGTGAAAAATATTACAACTTAAATAACTGTTGTATATTTGATTTTTTTTTTTTAAATGTAATTTATTCCTGTGATGCAAATCTGAATTTTCAGCATCATTACTCCAGTCTTCAGTGTCACATGATCCTTCAGAAATCATTCTAATATGCTGATTTGCTGCTTAAGAAACATTTATGATTATTATCAATGTTGAAAACAGTTGCACTGCTTCATATTTTTGTGGAAACCATGATAAAAAAAAAAAAATCAGTATTCAATTATGTATAGAAAATTCAAAAGAAAAGCATTTCTATTTGAAAACGAAATTCTTTGTAACATTGTAAATATATGTATTGTCACTTTTGATCAATTTAATGTGTCCTTGCTGAATAAAAACATATATAAACACACACACACACACACACACATATATATATATATATATATATATATATATATATATATATATAGTTATTAAGATAATGGAAATACCTTTAAAATGAATATTTCATGCAATTCTGTCATCATTTTCTCACCCCCATTTCATTCCAAACTTGTATGGCTTTGTTTCTTTCCTGAAACACAAGAGAAAAATTTTTGCAGAACCATAAAATTAGTTCATACTACTTGTGCACTATATGTCAAGTCTTTTGAAGTTGCAAATCCTCCCCTTCACCACAGCTTTCAAATCTCATTCGTGCTTCTGCATTTTCACACCTTGCACCTCAAGATGCATTACACTTGTTTTTACATCAGCAATGTCAAACAACATTGGTTCTCACATGCTTCAAGCCCATGCTTTTGAATAACAACTTAAATAACTTAATGTTTCTTGCTCACAAAACACTACTGCATGAATTCAGAAGATTTGGAATATAGCACAGGAGAAGTATGGGCACTTCTTTTACAGTGCTTTTCTTTGAATAAAGTAAATGCTATTACTGTACACCTATTTCAATCCACATGATCTTTTCCTGCATCTGGGATCCTGCGTGTTTGGAGTTAGAAACATCACAGTAATTGCAAACACACATGCATTCCAGCCTCATTCTGCCAGCCAATATTGTCATCAAACTCTGATATTTGTCATTTCAGAGAAATCATCTGTTTCGAGTGTGCAGGCGAGGAAGGAACAAGAAGCCGTAATCAACAGACAAAATACGGATTCATGTGGGTTTTCACATCCTTTTGTCAACACTTCACTGTTCTTTGGGCATCATTTGACCAAAATAAGTTTTGCCTGCCCTCTGTGTCTCAGCAACAGATCACAAAGGTCTCATGGTTACAATTTCCATGGTAACTATGACCAGGTCATCTATTCATCAGATGAAAACCCAAAGAGCCTCATGCAGATCATAACGGTCCTGAGACCCTCCAGCACAGACAGTTCATGAATTAATGACCCACTATTATAACAAATTAATACTCATTTATATTTTTGCTATTATGAATACATAAACATATATATATGTTATATAATATGTGTGTTCATGTTTCAAATATTTCAATATAAAATTACTTTTATATTACTTCAATATCTGTGTTCATTAATTATAAAACTAGCTCAATTTAGTTACAAGAAGCTCTACAGAAGACAATACTCGTTATTTAGCTCAAGTCGGTTCAAGTTTTGTTCTCATCCGATAGTATGAGTGCAGTCAAATCAAGTGCACTCCCTCAGATGAACTATATTAGTGGGATAATGTAGGGAATAGTGAATGAGGGTATTTCTGACACAGCTTAAGTGTCTTATAAACCATTAAAAGTAATTGTGATGCCTGCCGTAGCACTTTTTACTGCTGGGATTCGTCTGGGAATCTAAAAGGACAGAGAGTGCATGTTCTCACGCAGACAGGTGTGTTTTGGATGAAGGGTCATTGAATCTCTTCACACTTTTCCGGTGTGAAGGGTCCTTACATAGATCTCACCCTCACAGCAGGAGGACGACTCCCGCTGCTCTCTGCCAGTCATCATTACTGTATGTCTGAATCTGACCGCTGAGGACAAAAGAGTTTATATAGTGGAACAGAAGAACTCTCAGTGGAGAGAACAGCATGTCCTCTTTTCTGTTGATTTTTTTCAGTGATATTTCTGTTTGACATGTCACTCACAGCTCTGTGAACAATGTTTCAAGTTTTTCTTCTCTTTTGTTTTTTTTTTTTGCTATGGAAAGTTTATTGTTGCTGTTGCTTTTTTCTCATGGTTATTTTGGGTCATATCTGTTGACGTCACGTGTGCAACACCTTACACACTTAGAAGAAAAGGTTCTATATAGAACCTTAAAGGTTTCTGTCAGGCGCTTCATTTATAGAACCTTTATCATCATGGCATCATTTTATAGATTTAGTTTTAATTAAATAATTTAGTTTTAATTTTTATTTTATTAAATAAAGCTTGTGAACAGTTTATCACTATAAAAATTTGAATCCATTAAACATCAAAGTATTATGCAGTCATTTAAGACATTTACTCTATATTAAACTTTTTTGGCATATAGAACCCTAGAGTTCTACTGTATATAGAACCCAATTGAATCTTTTTTTAAGAGTGATCATGGTGGCAAGTTTTGCACAGGCAAGAAACACATTTTATTTATTCAATGTAAAAATTTAGTCTGTTTCTAACATCTCATGAGAAGATGGCATGTAATGTTTTGTTACAGCGTTTATTTTGTTTTTGTAAAACACATATGATTACTTTTAAAGTGTGTTGTATTGCTTCATGAACAATCAAAACCCACAATCAAATTATGAAGCAGAAAATGACAAAATAGATTAAATATTTTATGAGGTAAAATGAATTAATTATTATTTATGTGTTCTTCTGTCCACATATTATAATTAAATAAATATTAAAAGATATCTATAAAATTTTCAAAATATTACAAATAAATAAAATCAAATAAATAATTGTTAATATAAAATATATCAACAGAGTTAAGGTATGGAATTTCCTTACATACATATCTAGTTTGATATTATGTACATAATTGTTACCATGCCATTATTTTACGCCGGACTGCTTCACAAACGAGTGTCAATTCAACACTGGATTTGCACAAAAGATTAACGTGACGGCAGTGGAGCTGAATCAACTCCACAGCAACTACATAAATTTATCCACTAACCATTCAGAAACGTCCAGTTTCATTCTAAAAGTTGTAACTTCTTCCTGAGTCTCTCCATCAGTGTCCGACTCCGGTTTGAACAATGTAAGACTGGACACCATTACTGACAATCCTAATTTTGGAAGCGTGAGCTGTTAAAGCTCCGCCCTTTTCTGGTAAAGGGGACCAGGAGCAGTAGCTCATTTGCATATAAAGGGACACACAAAAATGGCGTGTTTTTGTTCAAACCCAAATAGGTGCTATAATAAGCTATAATAAATGATCTGTGGGGTATTTTGAGTTGAAACTTCACAGACACATTCTGGGGACACCAGAGACTTAATGTTACATCTTGTGAAAATGCATTATAAAATTGCATTAAAGGTCCCCTTTAACAGCAGAGTTTGAATTTGTCTCATATTGATGAAGTTTGCATCTGTTATTTTCCTGTTCATTACTGTGAAGCTGTTTTGAAACAATCTGACTTCTGGGTTTCATTTTAAATTGGCTACTTACCAATATGACCCACTTTATATGGTTTCAATCAGGACTGTAAGATCCAATCACATCTTTTCTATTCCAGTCTTCAGCTCAGATCAAGAAGGAAACCCTTTGATAAAGTACAGCCACTTTGTAAGTTTGTAGGCACCTGTATTCACAATCAAACACAAAACAATGCAATGTCAAACAGCAGCATGCAATATCTAACGCATCAAAGCATATTAAAAACTGGCGACAATGTTCAGAGAAAGTAAAACGGCTTTTCCTTTTAAGTCAGTATGTCAGACAAATTAAATGATTATAATGTGTGCTGCATCTGCAAGGTTTAAATCCCAGTAATTAGCAGGGTTAATGTCTACGGTAATTTCTCAATTAGATATTTTAACTCTACTGAGAGCAGGTGGGGAGTGCCGCACCTGTTCCACTAACTGAATGTAGGAGTGCAGAGGCGAGATGTCAAAGTTAGAGTCATTAAAATGTTCAGAATAGAAGCACTCACTACATACTGGTAAAAAAAAAAAAAAAAAAATAGTATTATAAATATTTATGTGAAGCAGTGTGCAATATGTAGCATTTCATACAGTATATGCTACATTGTTGTTACATGACCTCTTTATGTGCATAATTTAAGTAATTCTAATATACCTTAGAATATACTGCCTCAAAGCTAGTTGCTCGGCTGGCACATTCAGAATTATGCAAACTGGCTGCTTCCCTCTTTGCTTCATGGGCATTCAGTTCCAGAAACATTTGAGTCAGTCACTTGAGCTGTAAATGTCATGTGACTGTTAACTCTTGCAGCAGACAGGGAAAAACATCTATGTTGTAGATTGTGGCAAGAAATGCGGGGCCGAGAGCCGTGGGAACGGAGCGAGCCAGTGTTTTTTATGTTTGTCATTAAAGTTACATTTAATGTTCATTGGGTCTCACCTCCTTCTTCCCCCAGCCTTTAACACTGTTACATAGTAATATATATATATCAGTCACTGGAAGATAGAATAAATTTTTTGCAACTTATGTGTTCGCTGCTGTTACGACCCATGGATCAAAGGGACGCAACAAAAATGGGACACATGAGGAAGTCGAACTCAATGCAAAAGTTTATTAACAAAAAGAATGATCTATACAAAAAGTATATGAAATGTAGCAGTCAGAAGTCAGTAACGTAATGCTAAATGAATGCAAATGAAAAGTTTCCCAGGGGAAAGCAAAGGTTTTGCGAGCGAACACAAAGTTTCTTCGAAAAACTTCTGCGAGAGAAAGCAAAAGCACTGAAATATATTTTTTCCTCCCATCTCATATTTTTTCCATCACCATGTCCCTTTAAGGGTTCTGTACTTTTGAACGTCCACTGAACCATCTGAAAAATTAGCATTTAAAGTAGTAACATTTAAAAAACATTACGTCCAACTAAAATGTTTCAGAAGAACTTTCCATGAATGATGTATAAATAACATTTTTGTTCTAATGTTTGACAATGTTATTAAAGAACAGAAAACTTTGAACAAACATTCTATAGAGTGCAACTGTCGAGTTCCAGAAGTAAAAACTACATTACCCATGATGTACAGAAAATTTCACCTTCAGAGAGTCGAAACAAGCAAAACGCCCTACCCTTTAGCCCTGCCCACTCCCAAGAAGCACTGCGAATGACGTAATCGAGTCTCCCTACACTCAAAATATTTCAATATTTCAATATATATATGCATATTTACAATAAACTTAAACATTTTTAAGTGCGTAGTTTTATATTTCACCATCATTTTTAATTTGATTATGCTGCTCGCAATGCTTCATGGGGATTGTGTTTTTTTCCCTCACTTTGTATTTTTGTCTGATTTTCAAATGCTTTTTTCCTTCAAATCAAAGTTTGTAATGTTGTAATTCACCTCGTAGCTGATTGGCTTGGTGCACGGCTTATAACGCTTTAATAAAGATTTTTTTGAAATCCCTATGAGAGAAATAAATGGAAAAAATACTCCCGGAACCAATGCCACTGAAAAAATGGACAGGCACTGTTGCAATCTGTAAACATTACTGGAAGAATGTTTGTTTATAACTTTGAGAGAACCTTGCCAGAGCATTAGCCAGAGTTCTAAGAATGTTCCCTGTTAGCTGGGAAGACTGTGTTTTAGAAAATAAGATGCTGTAAAATACGGCTTGTGTTAACTCTTAATCATGAGATATATCAAGCAAAGATCTCTGTGATGTTCTTCTAATCAATTGTTCTACTTCCTACATTCAATTAGCTGTTGATCAAGATTGGCTTCATGATTGCCACTACATTAAAGGTGGTGATGCATATTTGGATGCCCAGTTGTATATGTAACAAGGAGGCAGACAGGTATGTTCGGAGCAGCAGCTCTGTTAAAGTATGCTCTCGTTGGCTGATGCTCGGCTGTCTAATGGAAGTCAATGACTCGCATTAGAAAGGTTCCAGAACAGACGGAGTATCCATGGAAACCTGCGCTGGAGAGCATGTCCGTCCCAGTGCCTGCAGCGATATATTGTAATTACAGAGCCATTTATTCTGTGCTTGGAAAAAAAAACCTCTCAGAGATGGTCGTAATCACGGCCGTCTGAAGGATCCGCATGTAAGTACACCAGCCTACGCATGACCTGATTACAATCCCAACTAAATCAAGTCCTTCTGGCCTGTGAGAACATCTCGTCTGTGAAGTGACACATGATATCATGTGTACTGTCATGCCGACGTGTCAGAATAACCTGCTACATGGCAGTACACGCAATGGGCCACAACCTCTGTGTGCAAGCAAATCTAATTTATCACTTTGTCTTTGGCCATGAACACTCACAGTCTCTCTCTGTTATAGTATATTTTATGTGTCAAACTTCTTCGAGTGCACCAAATAAATCATACTAATCAATACCAATACCCTATTAAAAACAATATAACATAAATAGATTTTTATATATTGCTAGGTTTGTTATGCAGTTGCTAGGGTGCTCTGTTGTTCTGTTGCTATGTGGTTGTTACTGTATTCTGAATGCCAGAGTGTTGTCATGTGGTTCCTAAGGTGTTATTAGAGTGCTGCTATGCTGCTAAGGTGTTCTGAGTGGGTTTTACATGAATTTACATAGCAATGCTGTTGCTAGGGTGTTTTTGGTTGCCAGGGTGTTGTCATGTGGTTGCTAAGGTGTCGAGTGGTTCTTAACACTTTACTAATCTGTTTCTAGGGTGTTCTGGATGCCAGGATGTTGTCATTTGGATACTAAGGTGTTCTGAGTGGGTTTTAACACATAGCTATGCTGTTGCTAGGGTGTTCTGGATGCCAGGATGTTGTCATGTGGTTGCTAAGGTGTTCTGAGTGGGTTTTAACACATAGCTATGCTGTTGCTAGGGTGTTTTTGTTTTCCAGAGTGTTGTCATGTGGTTGCTAAGGTGTTCTGAGTGGGTTTTAACACAGCTATGCTGTTGCTAGGGTGGTTTTGGTTGCCAGGATGTTGTCATGCGGGTGCTAAGGTGTTCTGAGTGGGTTTAACACAGAGCTATGCTGTTGCTAGGGTGGTTTTAGTTGCCAGGGTGTTGTCATGTGGTTGCTAAGGTGTTCTGTGTGGGTTTTAACACATAGCAATGTTGTTGCTAGGGTGTTTTTGGTTGCCAGGGTGTTGTCATTTGGTTGCTAAGGTGTCGAGTGGTTCTTAACACTTTACTATTCTGTTTCTAGGTTGTTCTGGATGCAAGGATGTTGTCATTTGGATACTAAGGTGTTCTGAGGAGGTTTTAACACATAGCTATGCTGTTGCTAGGGTGTTCTGGATGCCATGATTTTGTTGTGGTTGCTAAGGTGTTCTGAGTGTGTTTTAACACATAGCTATGCTGTTGCTAGGGTGTTTTTAGTTGCCAGGGTGTTCTCATGTGGTTGCTAAGGTGTTCTGAGTGTGTTTTAACAGATAGTTATGCTGTTGCTTAGGTGTTTTTGGTTGCCAGGGTGTTCTCATGTGGTTGCTAAGGTGTTCTGAGTGTGTTTTAACACATAGTTATGCTGTTGCTAAGGTGTTTTTGGTTGCCAGGGTGTTCTCATGTGGTTGCTAAGGTGTTCTGAGTGTGTTTTAACACATAGCTATGCTGTTGCTAGGGTGTTTTTGGTTGCCAGGGTGTTGTCATGTGGTTGCTAAGGTGTTCTGAGTGCGTGGTTCTTAACACTTTGCTATTCTGTTTCTAGGGTGTTCTGGATGCCAGGATGTTGTCATATGGTTGCTAAGGTGTTGTAAGTGGGTCTTAACACATAGCTATGCTGTTGCTATGGTGTTTCTGGATGCCATGATGTTGTTGTGGTTGCTAAGGTGTTCTGAGTGGGTTTTAACACATAGCAATGCTGTTGCTAGGGTGTTTCTGGTTGCCAGGGTGTTGTCATGTGGTTGCTAAGGTGTTCTGAGTGGGTTTTAATTTGTTGCTATGCTGTTGCTAGGGAGTTTTGGGTGGTTGCTAGGAAGTTACTTGCTCAAGTTTTCACCTCTCTTATTCTGTATTTCTGAATGCTTCGCAAAGTAACAGCACACCTCTCCTCAACAAGCTGCATAATAGGATAAGTTGCTAATGCTTATAGATTTATTCAAAGAAAGCACCACTAACTACTATTATCAATATTATTTCAGTATTATTATTTCTTGTTGGCTGCCTGCTACTGCAACATAGATGGACTAAAGGGGCTGTCTCTCAAACACTGCTCATATTTAGACATTTTATTGAGAGGTTTTGAGCTATAGCACGTTGTCATGGAAACAACAGATAAAAAGGCTATCAATTGGAAAGCTAAATGAGCCGAGAATGAAAAAAAAAAGAAAGAGAAGTGCAAAAAATGAATCAATCAATTAATGAATTAATATTTTCTAACATTTTAGCAGAAGACAATCAAATATTTAACTAAGTCTTATTCAACTAAGACTTGTCAGATCATTTTGGATATTTACGTCTGTTTTTCCACTGCCAAACCACCGGAAGGTTTCTGAAGAGTGAACGTGAAGACATTTCTCTTCATGAGGTCTGTCCACTGATCCATCATTAGACCAGAAATATGACATCTCAGAAAAACCTGTTCAAACTCCGGAAGACTCGGCAGGAAACATGATGGATCACAGGAATGGGACTTGATTAAAAAAAAATGTAAAAACCTGACCACAAATCCACTGTGAAACCTTTTTAGTTAAAGGGTTAATTCACCCAAAAATGAAAATTCTGTCATTAATTACTCACCCTCATGTCGCTCCAAACCCGTGAGACTTTTGTTCATCTTCAGAACACAAATAAAGATGTTTTTGATGAAATCTGAGAGATTTCTGTCCCTCCACTGACAGTCTACGCAACTACCATTTTGATACTTCAAAAAGTACATAAAGAGACTGTGAAACTAATCCATATGAATTGAGCGGTTTAGTCCAAATTTTCTGAAGAGACTCAATGATGAACAGATTGAATTTAGGCATTTATTCACATATAAACATTCATCAACTCACACATCATTTATGGTAAACAGAATCTCAAGCATGTTTGCTTGACGCATGCGAAAACCAATGAGGTTCATTCTTGTGTTACGCAGCATGTTTGAGTTTCCGCAAGAGCCAATTAGGTTTGTTCTCATGTGTCAAGCAAGTTCGGTTGAGCTTCTGTTTGTTCACTGATGAATGTTTATGTGAATAAAAGCCTGAATTAAATCACTTCATCATATAAAATTATTGAGTCTCTTCAGAAAATTTGGACTAAACCGCTCAATTCAATTACAATTTCTTAATGAACTTTTTGAAGCATCAAAGTGGTAGTTGCGTAGCTGTCTATGGGGGAACAGAAAGCTCTCAGATTTCATCAAAACGATCTTCATTTGTGTTCCAAAGATGAATGAAAGTCTTATGGGTTTAGAACAACATGAAGGTGAGTAATTAATTACAAAATTTTCATTTTTGGGTGAACTAACCCTTTATGGCAAGCATGACTATAAAGCTTTCCCATACTATGGTTATTTGACGAGAGGTGTATTACTTCTGTGAGTGATTATTCATACTATTTTCCATCTGACAGTCAATAAAACAGCTGAAATCTAGAACATATCAGAAACACCCTCAGCAAAAAAATCACCTTAGCAACCACATAGCAACACCCTGGCAACATCTTGGTGGTAAGTTTTGCACAGGTAAACGCCAGTCACTTTTTTTTTTCTTCAGAAAACGACAAAAAAAGAAAAACAGAAAATAGCTTATTTGATATGCAACAGTTGGTAAAGAATGAGACAAGAAGGTAGTGAAGAAAACTGAAAAATAGGGAAGAGTAGAGAAGTACGCAAGAGCTGAAATGAACAAGGTCTTGGTTGCTACCTGAACCTGACAGGCAGAAGTTTGTGATGAAAGGTCTCTGAGGACTAAAGAAACCGTTCTGATGAAACTGTGCTTGACACCAAATAATACTGGGAGAAACAAACGCATGTTAGTCTTCAGCGCTCTCTCTTTCTCTCACACACACACTTTGATATTGATTAGCAACACTGGCATATTAGCAGGAGAGAATCTGAATAAGTGTACTCACAGTGCTCAGGAGAATAAAAGCGTTCTGTGGTTGTTCATTATGCTAATAAAATTCACACACTGGAACATAAACAGATTCTAGAGGCCACGAGTCACTGTGGCCCTTATTTACATTTTATGAATTATGCCTATTGCTCATCACCCATCCCGTTGCAGAGGTTATTAAGAACATTTTTGTAATGCTTGAAGGAAATCATGATGCATGACACTGGAGTTTTAACAATATACTATATTTTCTTTCATTTAGTCCACCTTTTAAGTGCAACACTAAATAGGCTACATACCGTAAATTATAATTATCAATTAACAATATAATTATTATACAGAAATACGAAACTATATATCTTTCCTTACAGTCAGATTTTAGACGTGTATTCTCTTTCAAGTCATGTTTCGCATGCATTTGACTGTTTTTATGAATGTAGCTTCAAGAATCAGATATAATAAATCAAATCAGTGCCGTTCATGGGTGATTTGTAACACTAGCAGTAATGATTGTAATGTGTGAGGCTGCCCCCTAGTGCTCAGCTCCACATATGCAGCACATCAACCACAGCCTGACTAATAAAACGTTTCAGTTTAGACTCAAGAGAAGTAAACATATTCATCGTCAAACCAATCTGGTAAATTAAACATTAAAAGCAAAATGTTTCAGCCAATATATAGGCCTGTATATCACAAAACAGCAATTGTAAAGGAAGCGATTTTCAAGAAATGTTCCGGATCCAAAACAACATTCATTCCTAAACACAAATCGTGCACTTTTAAAGTAGGTTTATGGGTTACAACATGGGTGATTTTCCTAGAGCTGAACTTGTATTTAACTAAAAAATACCTTCCTATCATCATATATCATTCATATGTCAGATATACACTGTCAAATGTTTGTAATAATTAAGATTTTTAAAAATGTTGATGTTGAAAAAAGTATCTTATGCTCTCCTAAGGTTGTATTTAAGGTCTATTTGATCAAATAAAAACTGTAATATTGTGAAATATTATAACAATTTAAAATAACTGTTTTGTACTGTAATATATTTTAAAATGTAATTTATTCCTGTGATGCAAAGCTGACTCCAGTCTTCATTGTCACATGATCCTTCAAAAATCATTCTAAAATGCTCTTTCCAAAAACAACCATTCTGAAAATTTGACCTTTACTGTAGGTGTTTCACACATTTTCTTCCCATCCCTGTACTGGACACATGTGAAGAGAGCAAGCAAAGATTTATGGCACCCTTAACAGAGCCTGATATGAAATGGACACTTTAATCAGCCAATGAGGGCTCAAGAATCCCATCCACTTCTTTAAGATGCTGTTACGCTCAATATAGGATGGATATGACTGGAAACACATCAGTTAACTCGGAATAGCATAGTACAACACTGTAGTATGCATACAATGTCTGCAGTGTACAACTAGGCCTAGAGAACACTGCATGAAATATTATATCCCATAATGCATTGTGCTCTGCCTTCTATTTTTGGTGTAAATCTTGACTCTTTAATGCTAATCCCACTGTGCTGCGATTTGCAGAATTGTAACAATACAACAGTGATTCACTCGTGAATAAATATTACATACTACTAAATACTGCAGAAGTAGTATGAGTAGTATTGTAGAAATCACAGCCACTGATTCAGGTTAACTTGTTGAAAAACCAGTATGCGTTTCTTAAAGATCGGCTCTTAAATGATCACATCTGTTTCCCCAAATCCTGTAGTTGCTTTGGTGTGTGTGTGTGAGAGAGAGCGAGAGATAGTACACACACATTGATATTCAACTCAGATTTTTCTACACCCCTCCCCCAGCTCTCCCTCTCTCTCTCTCTCTCTCTCTGCCTGTATGTGTGTAAATCTCTGATCATTGCAGGCCGGTCACAGGATGTGATCTGATTTACAATGGGTTCATTAACCTTGGGAAATGGTCTGGACTCTGCAGCACAAACACGCTGTGTTCAGATGGACTCCACGGTGAGATCAACGGCGCTCACCCTCTGCAGCGCTGCCGTAACCACGGGCAACCGGTATCTGAGCATGACTGGATGCAGCCCTGGCAGGGAATAATCAATATCCTTAGTGGACACATGCATAGAGACTGAGCTAATCACAGTGGAGAACATACAAATATTCCTGGAGCAGATGGCAATGCCATCAGAGTGCATTATTTACACATTATTTAAAGAGGCTTATGTGTTTTGATCTACAACAAGAATTATACACAGTGTTGTTATTGTTAACTAAAATTAAAAGCTATTAAAAAGTTTTTAATTGCAATAAAGCTGTGTATTAAATACTTATAATCTTTAATAATTTTACCTTAATATGTATAACACTATTAAACTATAAATGTATGTAAATATTAGATGAAAAATGTTGCTCGAAGTTCAATGCAAAGGGAGATATTTTCTTTTACAGAAATCGCTTTTTAAGGACTACAACAAACGGCTGGTAGGGACTACAACGAGCTTCTTCCTGGGTTGGTGACATCATAAACCCCAAAATGTACATAAACTCTGACCCTGAGAACACACAACAAAGGGCTTGAGGCCATGTTGGGCTGCTTTAGAGAAGAGGAAGAGTTGTTGTAGTAGAGTGTTGTTGCCATGTCGTCATTTTACGCCGGACTGCTTCACAAACGAAGGTCAATTCAATGCTGGATTCGCACAAAAGATTAACATGACGGCACATGCTAGTCAATGAGTTGAATCAACTCCACAGCAACTACATAAATTTATCCACTAACCATTCAGAAACGTCCAGTTTCATTCTAAAAGTTGTAACTTCTTCATGAGTCTCTCCATCAGTGTCGACTCCGGTTTGAACAATGTAAGGCTGAACACCGTTACTGATAATCCTCATTTTGGCTGCGTGAGATTCTCCAGCTTTGTTGTTGTTGAGCAACCGAAGCACGAGCTGTTAAAGCTCCGCCTTCTTCTGGAAAGGGGGCCGAAAGCAGCAGCTCATTTGCATTTAAATTATTTAATTATAATTCATTTTAAGGATCCGCAGCCACCTTGAGGTATACAAATCTTTAATTGTATATGCTTTACTGTAAAAAAGTTTTTTTTTTTTTTTTTTTTGAACAGGGAGACTAATTTGTATGGAAATCGACAGCATGTCTTTGATACCGCAAACTGAATTTAAACAATTGTATACATGTAGATATACAGTGATTGGTTGGGTTGGTTTAAGAAAAAAATTCAAAGGAGAGTCACGCCATCAGGTAGTTTTAATTCAACAGCTCCATATCAAACTAGCTGTAATATAACATTGCTATTATTTCACAGCTCTTTACAGTAACTGTACATAAAAAATGACTGCTTGTCATTCTGATATGCTTACAGTACTCTGATCAAGCTCCATCATCAGCCTCTGAAACATTCAGAAAGTGCAACAGTTTCAATGCTTCTTATTAAAGTATCAATGTTTCTTATTAAAATGTAGCTATTACAAAAAATGTCATTTACAATATCCACCATCTTTAGGCTGGAGTTATTGCACTGCGTTGCTTGCCAAAATAAAAAATCTTATTTATGCAAAAAAACACAGTCACTGAGTTATTGCTTATACATTTTTGCCTGGTGTCAGCTGAAAGAAAATACATTTTTTTTGGTTGATAATAAACAAGACTGCCAGGAATCTTATTTCTGTGTACTTGCCCTTTCAGAATACAGATTTTATGTCTGCATTAAGTCTTATTTGATTTATTAAGCTTTAAAAAAACATGAGGTCCAGAATATGATATACTATGCAATCTCACAAGAAAATATATTAGTTTCCTTTCTATAGATTCTATAATTAAGAAAAACACATTTCAAACAATTTCCTCCGTTTTTAGCATCTGTGTTAGACTTATATTGATATTAGACAGATGGTATAAAACAATGGGTAACACTTTACAATAAGGTTTCATTTGTTAAAATGAACTATCAATTACTTATACAGCATTTATTATTCTTAGTTAATGTTAATCTAAACGTTTACTAATACATTTTTAAGATCAAAATTCTGTTAGCATTAGTTAATGCACTGTGAACTAACGCAAACATTAAGATTTTTATTAACTGATATTAACAAAGGGTAATAATGCTGTAAAAAACACTGTTCATGTTAGTCAGTGCATTTAATTATTGTTAATAAATGAGACCTTATTGTAAAGAGTTATCACAGAATGTTAAAGAAACATACTGGCGTACCTGTATGTGAGTAACCTGATGTCGTATAAGCATTTTCAACATATCTATATTCACTAATTTAATTACAATACACAATAATAAAGCTCTTCTGTAGTGCATAATCCGCTATCCTTCAACCTTCATCTATTCTACTACTGACCACACAGCTCTCTAAATTTCACTGCATTTCAGAGTCTTCCTGCCATCCATTCCCTTTAGATTCATTGATAAGTATGTCAGAGATATTGTGCCATTCCGGCTATTAGAGTATAAGAGGTTATGAATGAAGAGGAATCATTCATAAGAGGTAAGTAGCTTCTGAATTAGATTTTTAGAAAATAGATTTCTCCATTATTATTAGTACAAGAATTTAAGGGGAAAACAATAGTCCTAAAATTTTCAAAAGTATAATTTCTTATTTCCTTCACTTGATTGTGAAAGCAGCATTCCAAGTTTGGCTTGATAAACAGCCATAATCCTCAACAAGCAGTCCCATGACCTCGCACAGACAGAATAGTGTGCGTGATTATTTTTCCTATGAAGAACAATCACTTCCATTGGCTTCCTCTGGCTCCTCTACACTCAGTTTGTACAGGACCTTCTTAGAGACGAACCTGCAAACAGGAAGAACAACAACACATGAGTTTAAGGGTGTTTTCAGACTTGTAGATAGTTTGCTTTGTTCCGAAACAGGGACTTAATTTGCTACAATGTTGCATTTATTTCTTCGTTCGGTTTCACAAGGCAACATTTCAAAGTGTACCAAAATGTGTCTATGCAACTGTCCTCTTATTGGTCAGCGTTCACCTGATTATGTTCCAGTCAAAATGGATTAACAGCAATCTGTAGCTGTCGTGACACACAAACACTTATATGAATGCAGCCATCATTCCTGCTCAAACTGATAAATTATATATGTTTAATTGTATTTAAAATTATATGTTTAATTGTATTTAAAATCATATTACTAATATTATATATATATTAGGGGTGGGCAAATTTCAAGCAGTCAGAGCTGGAATCAAGGCTTCATCAGGACAGCATCCTTGCAATGCACAGAGAAGAGCAATTACACAACATTTTAGGATGAAGAGATGCTCTTTGGTTTTCAACTGCGATAACTAATGTGCTCACTCACAGAATGGGACACATTTCCTGTTATGAATTTTGATACCGCTTGGTTCATTGGTCCATTGCTTTGTAACCTCAACCAAATCGCCCCAGAGTTCAACCACCTCGTTTAGGCGATCTCGGAGCGATTGTTTTGGTGCGGATCCGAGCGCAATTGCCGTGTTCATATACGCCTAAACCAACCAAACTAAGGGAGAAAATGCACCAGGTTCAGGAACAAACGCTCCAAATGAACCAGGTGTGAATACGCCCTAAAAGAGACGGACAGAATATCTGTTGGAGGAATTTATCTCAGTACGAACCTGGAAAAGGAGTTGTCGAAGATAAGGGTGTATTCTCCAGCATTCCTGACCTTCAACTGACCCTGAATTGTTTCCTTATGAGAGTTACATCTCGTTAGAGGGATCAGAACCTGAAAAAGAAGAACCAGGTTTTAGGATCCATTGGTTATTACACTAAGATTTCTAAAGCTGTCCAGATGTCATCGCCACAGGAGAGAAGTGCTGCGGTCTCTTTTTGTCAACACTGCAATGTGTGTTCACCAAGACTGCATTTATTTGATTAAAACTACAGGAAAAACAGTAATAATGTGAAATATTACTACAATTTAAAAAACTGTTTTTAACATATTTTAAAATGTAATTTATTCCTGTGATGTCAAAGCTGAATTTTCAGCATCATTAGTCTTCAGTGTCACATGATCCTTCAGAAATCATTCTAATATACTGATTTGCTGCTCAAGAAACATTTCTTATTATAATCAATGTTGAAAACAGCTGTGCTTCTTCATATTTTTGTGGAAACCGTGATACTTTTTTTTTAGGATTCTTTAATGAATTGAAAGTTCAAAAGAAAAACATTTATTTCAAACAAAAACCTTTTTTAACAATGCAAATATTTACTGTCAATTTTGATCAATTTAATGCATTCTTACTGAATAAAAGTTTTAATTTCTTTAAAATAAAAACAAAATTTGAGTGTTAGTGAATGGTAGTGTAGTATGATATATTTCATGTAGATTGTAGTAGTTTGCAGTAGTATCTTTCTACGGTGATGTCTATACTAATAATAATAAACACATACAGTACCTTTTGACAAATGCATATTAAAAACATGGAAAAATATAATAAAGTATGGTGTTACCATATTTAACTCTAAATCACTAAATTCTAGGAAGGTTTGATATGATTATGTACAGAAACTGAAGTAGAATGCTAACTGTAAGCTAACTAAAATCAAAAAAACAATAAGAGAAATGTTGCTTATTTCATGTAATGTATTATATATAATATAAAATACATTCATTAGTAAAAAATAAACATCAACAAGCTAAATTTCTAATCAGAATATTGCAAATACTGTATATATATATATATATATATATATATATATATATATATATATATATATATATATATATATATATATACATACACATACAGGTGCTGGTCATATAATTAGAATATCATCAAAAAGTTGATTTATTTCACTAATTCCATTCAAAAAGTGAAACTTGTATATTATATTCATTCATTACACACAGACTGATATATTTCAAATGTTTATTTCTTTTAATTTTGATGATTATAACTGACAACTAAGGAAAATCCCAAATTCAGTATCTCAGAAAATTAGAATATTACTAATGACCAATACAAAGAAAGTATTTTTTAGAAATCTTGGCCAACTGAAAAGTATGAACATGAAAAGTATGAGCATGTACAGCACTCATTACTTAGTTGGGGCTCCTTTTGCCTGAATTACTGCAGCAATGCGGCGTGGCATGGAGTCGATCAGTCTGTGGCACTGCTCAGGTGTTATAAGAGCCCAGGTTGCTCTGATAGTGGCCTTCAGCTCTTCTGCATTGTTGGGTCTGGCATATCGCATCTTCCTCTTCACAATACCCCATAGATTTTCTATGGGGTTAAGGTCAGGTGAGTTTGCTGGCCAATTAAGAACAGGGATACCATGGTCCTTAAACCAGGTACTGGTAGCTTTGGCACTGTGTGCAGGTGCCAAGTCCTGTTGGAAAATGAAATCTGCATCTCCATAAAGTTGGTCAGCAGCAGGAAGCATGAAGTGCTCTAAAACTTCCTGGTATACGGCTACGTTGACCTTGGACCTCAGAAAACACAGTGGACCAACACCAGCAGATGACATGGCACCCCAAACCATCACTGACTGTGGAAACTTTACACTAGACCTCAAGCAATGTGGATTGTGTGCCTCTCCTCTCTTCCTCCAGACTCTGGGACCTTGATTTCCAAAGGAAATGCAAAATTTACTTTCATCAGAGAACATAACTTTGGACCACTCAGCAGCAGTCCAGTCCTTTTTGTCTTTATCCCAGGCGAGACGCTTCTGACGCTGTCTGTTGTTCAAGAGTGGCTTGACACGACAGCTGAAACCCATGTCTTGCATACGTCTGTGCGTAGTGGTTCTTGAAGCACTGACTCCAGCTGCAGTCCTGCAGTCTTTGTGAATCTCCCCCACATTTTTGAATGGGTTTTGTTTCACAATCCTTTCCAGGGTGCGGTTATCCCTATTGCTTGTACACTTTTTTCTACCACATCTTTTCCTTCCCTTCGCCTCTCTATTAATGTGCTTGGACACAGAGCTCTGTGAACAGCCAGCCTCTTTTGCAATGACCTTTTGTGTCTTGCCCTCCTTGTGCAAGGTGTCAATGGTCGTCTTTTGGACAACTGTCAAGTCAGCAGTCTTCCCCATGATTGTGTAGCCTACAGAACTAGACTGAGAGACCATTTAAAGGCCTTTGCAGGTGTTTTGAGTTAATTAGCTGATTAGAGTGTGGCAACAGGTGTCTTCAAAGTTGAACCTTTTCACAATATTCTAATTTTCTGAGATACTGAATTTGGGATTTTCCTTAGTTGTCAGTTATAATCATCAAAATTAAAAGAAATAAACATTTGAAATATATCAGTCTGTGTGTAATGAATGAATATAATATACAAGTTTCACTTTTTGAATGGAATTAGTGAAATAAATCAACTTTTTGATGATATTCTAATTATATGACCAGCACCTGTATATAGCCAAAGGAATCAATTTTGAGTCCAAGAGAATATAAATTGTCTGGACAGCAGCAATAAGACAACATAAGCTGAAACACTGGCAGAGTTCATTTCCAAGCATTTTAATAGCAGGTTCAGTTGGCACAAGGACCTCTAAACTGAGAAATGCTGATGAATTTACGGCAAAGGCTGTAAGCGTGAAAGTGCCGTATGGTATATGCGTATGTTACCTTGGCCCCTTCTAGAGGCGTATCTGTGCTCTCTCTGTACACCACGCTGAAGGCGATGCTCTTGGGTTTGGAGGAGAAGACCCAGCTGATTGTAGGACCCGGATGTGCAGCGGTTATGAGAATGGCACTGTAACAGCTGGACTTAATGAAGAGTTCTCTGGATGTATCGCCAAACTGATTCACGTCCTTCACGCTGAACGGCACAGACAGCCTGTGAAACAACATCACTGACGTCAACATTGCTGGTCATGGAATATTATTGCAATATTAGATTTATTTTGACATTATTTATTTTCATGACAAATGTGCACATTTCTACAGTCAATTCTCATTAACGTAATGCATCTGAAAGTTTTCCTTTTGAGGATTTTTAAATTTGATTCTTATTACTGTAATAAAAAAAATGCATAATGATTATACATAAATTAAAAATGCATTTTCAATTTAATTAAAAACAGCATAAATTAAAGGCAGTACAATAAATACTACCATGATGTATAAATACTTTCCAATTTACTGTAAATAATACAGTATATCATTTTTTTTTCCCCACATTTCAGACTTTTTCCATTAAAGGGTTAGTTCACCCAAAAATGAAAGTTCTGTCATTAATCACTCACCCTCATATTGATCCAAACCCGTAAGGGTTTGTTCATCTTCGGAACACAAATTAAGATATTTTTGATAAAATCTGATGGCTCAGTGAGGCCTCCATTGCCAGCAAGATAATTAACACTTTCAGATGCCCAGAAAGCTACAAAAGACATATAGATAAAGACGAAGCTTTACAAATCTTTTGTTTCAAATCAGTGGTTCGGAGCATGTATCAAACTGCCAGTCATATCAACCATTGAAATTTCGAAACACTTATGACATAACAAAGTCTTGTTTACTGAAATCATGTGACTTCAGCAGTTTGATACATGCTCTGAACCACTGATTCGAAACAAAAGATTCATAAAGCTTCGAAGCCTCATGAAGCAGTGTTTTCAAATCGCCCATCACTAGATATTGTTGAATAAAGTCGTTATATTGTTTTTTTGGTGCACAAAAAGTATTCTCGTCGCTTCATAACATTAAGGTTGAACCACTGTAGTCACATGAACTGTTTTAAATATGTCTTATGGTCATCTGAAAGTGTTAATTATCTTGCTGTAAATGGAGGCCTCACTGAGCCATCGGATTTTATCAAAAATATCTTAATTTGTGTTCTGAAGATGAACGAAGGTCTTACGGGTGTGGAACGACATGAGGGTGAATAATTAATGACAGAATTTTCATTTTTATGTGAACTAACCCTTTAATGGGACAAGAATTTAATGAAAAAAATAATGTGACTAACATTGTTGGTCATGGTAATGAATAAACATTGTAATTCTAGATTTATTTTTTGCTAGTATAATAATAATAATTTTGCAAAAATCATAAGGGCATCAGGATTCATCATGTGTGTCTCACTCACGTCATCTCTCCAGATTTCAGCAGGCAGATCTCAGCATCCTGAACAGAGCCAATCAGCTCGTCTGAATCTTCTGTGCTGGTGATGTCACTGCTGCTTCTGAAGACATATATGCACTTACATTTAATTTCCTGTCATATACATATTTAATCACAGAATTAAAAAAAGTGTGCACATCATACCAAGTTATACAAATGAAATTAAAACAAAGCCAGCAAGTTTCAATGTTATGTAGTTTACTTAGCAGTACATTAAGGTACACTGGCAGGCACCATGTGTTCATGTCAAATTTGCTCTGATAAATGAAAATAAATCCAATAATGAAACTGAGTTCAGCTCAGCAGGAGCAAATTTAATTTTGTTTGTTACTTCAGCACAAATTCAGAGTGTTGTGTTTAGTGCAGAGAATCTGTGCTAACAAGACAGGTGTGTGTGTGTGTGTGTCTCACAGCTGTTGTGTCTCTGGTGACAGCGCAGTGGTGTAGTACGAGTCGCTGTCATGGGTACGGTTCACCTCCTCTTCTGTGATGATGTCATACGCTGTGTCATCTGGCCCAGGGGACCTCAGTTCCCCTGTGAGGACAACAGTGACATCACACACAAAATTAAAGGAGACCTATAATGCCCTTTTACAAAGTCAGTGTGTTTTAATTGGTCAGCCAAGTGTGTTTCGGAAATGCCCCGCCCCTTACATAACCGTGTAACGCAACTTAAACAGGCATCGCCCCTTCACCCCACCCCCCACCAGTTTTTTTTTTTTTGCCTTGGGCTGGAATTATTTAAATGAGTAATATTGTGATGTGTTCATTCCCAGAAGAAAACTCAAGACTACAATGGAGGCGTTTCAGGGAGTTCAGAAACAGTGACACTGATATAGAGAATAACTCCCGCTGGAGGGACTTTGTGCTTTGTAACTTTTTCATGCTCAAACTGCAACATTACACACTAAAGAAAGTTAAAAATGTAAAACAGCATAATAGGGCCCGTTTAAGCACACACAGGTGACCCTAATGAATTTTTAATGAATGAATCAGCTATCATATTCAACAAGTATTAATTTTCATTGTACATTTAAAGGGATAGTTCAAAAATTGTTGCACTTTCTTTAGTCTTGATTTCTCACAACTTGTGTGCTTTTTCGGCGATAAAGTCTTACGAACACACATGTAGCATAGCAGTGCACAGAAGAACAATGGCCAATGTTAGGATTTGTTAAATAATACATTACATTTCATTTGTTGTTGTTGTTTTTTACCAAACCCTATCGTATACCCCCAGAACACTTGGAATATATGACGTGTTGCATCGGTCCATTCTGTGATAGTTGCAAAGAATGTTAGTATAGTGCTCCATAACATCTTACATGGGACACCAGGTGTGCTGGTTCGGTTGGGGCTTGACATTGAACGTACAGGACTACCCAGATTTGCCTTTGGGTGGCGCTCTTGTGCAGCACTGTGCTGAGTGAAGCAGTCCTTACAACAGCGTTCCTTACCACCACCTTGGTGGACACTCACAGCATAACTGCAGCAGTAATAACAGAATGGACGCCCACATAACCTGCCAAAAAAAATATAGAAAACACAAATATACACTACCTTTCATAAGTTTGGGGTCAGCAAGATTTGTTTTGTTTTTTTAAAGAAACTAATACTTTTATTCAGCAAGGATGCATTAAATTTCTCAAAAGTGACAGTGAAGACATTTATAATGTTAAAAAAGATTCTATGTTCTTTTGAAGTTCCTATTAATGAAATAATGTATCACAGTTTCCACAAAAATATTCATAAGAAATGTTTCTCAATAATTTCTCAAGAATCTGGAAACAGTATCCCTTACGTCAAGACTTAACATGCAATACTTTGATACTTCTGTTTTATTCCAGTGCATTTCATGCATTCTGAATTATTTACACTGTTAAAGAGTTGAATTCCTTGTACGGGCACTTCTCCCGGAAGAGCGCGCACACATCAACCAGAGCGTGAGCAAGAGCAAGAGCACGCCCATCAACGTGCTTCGTTCAGGTTACGGATGTCATCGGCAGCGCTGCACAGGACTTGCGCGAGAAAGCGATAATGATCCCGGTCATGAGTCGGAACCACAGGTGGTGAGTAAAACTGCTTCAAATGTCTGTTTTATTGGCAATAGGCGCCTAAGTGCATATAATGTAAACAACACTAACGTAGTGAATTCATAAATTCATTATTCATCATTCACTATACACTATATTCATTATCCATGGATAATGCGATGGTGTAATGTGTGTTTAAATACATTTGTTTAGCTGACCATTGATAGCTTGCAGACGATCGCTACACAAAAGCTGCACGTGCTCATCACTCTTTAGCTCCACTCACACGGCACGCCTCCAGGCGCTCGGCTGTTTTCGGAAAGACTTGGTACAGCGTATGTATCTTTTATAAATAAAATAAAACTAAAGTTTTTTCTTAGATATGAAGGATGCACTACTACTCTATAGGTACTCAAGATTAACATAAGATTGGCAGAAACTGTGTGTGATACCCCCCCTTTAAAGTTTCACCCCTGACCTGCAGTTGTGTCTGTGCAGCATCCAGCCGAAGTGATTGCGGCAGCTCAGGCAGTATGTGACATCTCTGTCTGTCTGTTCCTCAGATCTCAGTTTCTGTTCAAACTCCAGTGCATCTGACTTCTGCCATAAAACATCTTTCTCCCTACAGGGGGCGCCAGAGTTCTATTAAGAACAGCTTGCAACAATTTAACAGATACAATAAAGGAATTTTCAAATGCATTTTTTTTTGGGTTGTAGGTAACTTATCTCCTGATGTGTTAGATACATGCAAGCAGAAAAACCATTAGTAGTAAACTAAGTCACCTAATGAGCTCAATAAGTCTCTCCTCCAGGTTCTTTTTGGTACGAAAAAGGTCATCTATCTCAGCAGACATCTTCAGTTCAATGTCTTGCTTCTCCATTGCACTTCTGTTTAAGTTCACACTCAATTCATGACAGGACTGCTGAGCAAGTGCCAGTTCCTTCTCAGCTCTGTCAAAAACAAAGATCAGGCCAGCAGGCGTTCAAAATTAATGGTAGATTCTGAAAGCGAAAATCATCTTAGTGTTTTTTTTTTATTGTTTGCTTACATTTTTAATATATTGTTTATCAGAAAAGCAGTACAGAAATCTCTTACCTTGATAAGTCCACTCTGAGGTTTTTTATCTGTTCCTCTTTCTGATGAATTACAGTTTCAGAATCACCAATGAGGGCATTTTTCTTTTCGATCATCTGACTGTGATCACTGTTGACAGACTTTGAAACACAAACAACACGTGTAAGCAAAAAGTTGCTGATTTTCCAAAAAACTTCTGATTCAAATAATTAGGGTTGGGAGTCTTCAGCCACCTCAAAAATGAATTCAGAATCACTTGCTAAGTACTTTATATAAAACAATGTCGACAGCATTATTATAGCCTAAAGGGCTGTTCACACCAAGTACGATAACTATAAGGCTAACTATATTGATAACTATATTAGCATCCACTACAAAGCATAATAATGTTCTGTTTATTATAAGCACACACTGAAGTTATGTCATCTGCAGCTTTAAATGCTCAAGCTTTTGCTCAAGTCAGCGCAGTGGAAAGCAAAAGAATGTTCTGTGTGGACAGCCCTTAAGAGTAGGCTGTTTAACAGTTGCTAAGACTATAGCAAACTATTCAGTGCATTAATATGAGATTCATTTGTAATGAAACGCCAAGTAATGTGAAATGGCCTCAACAGCTATCTAATGAGATCATATAATACCTCAAGCTCCAACACTTTGGACTCAAGGCTTGAGACTTTCTCGATTTCGTTGTCCAACCTCTTCCTCAGTGCATCCAGTTCCTCATGCAGACCCTCCAGAAAGACATTTAAAAACAGCTGTTCAATAACACTAAAAACGTGACAAATCCAAAACCCATAAGCATTGTTTACTTCAGTTACCTGCATTTGACTTTGGTGGTGCACAGCCTCATCGCTCAACTGGGACCTCAGTGTCTCCACTTCCCTCTGCCGGATCTCTTGGAGGCTTTTGGCTTCTTCCTCCGCCTGCTCAAGTCTCTCCTGCAACTTCTGCATGGCTTCTGGGAGTCCCTCGGTCTGCTTTAGCTGCTCTTGGAGTCTTGCATTATCTTTACTCATGGCCTCCATCGAATCACTTAGAGTTTCCACCTCCTCTTGTGCCTCCATCTGTAGCTCCTGCAGTTTGGTAGAAATCTCTTCCCATCGCAGCTTAGCCTCCTCATTCTGCCCTGTCAGCATGCAAACATGAACCCCAAGCTCTGCTGTCTCAGTGTTGGCCCTATGTAAGGCCTCACGAGCCTCTCCGTTCTCAAGTGCAAGCATGCTGTTCTGCTTTTTCAACAAGTGAAGTTCTTCCCTCATAGCAGTCATGCTCGTTTGGATTTCTGCCCGCACCTTGGCCTCCATGTCCCTCTCCTTTACCAGAATGTCCTCTCTTTCACGGCAGCGTAGCAGTTCCTCCACATGCCTGCGGTTAAGCTCTTCCACCTGGGACTTTAGTTGCTCCGTCTGAGCACGAAGGTCTTCCCTGGAGGCTTCTGTCACTTCCTGCAGAGCCTGGATCTTTATCCTCTCCTCTGAGCTTACCAATAGCTGTGCCCGGAGCTCCATGACCTCCTCCTGAAGTCTGGAAACCTCCTTCATGTTGAGTTCAAGTTGGGCCTCAGCCAGAGCCAACCTGGAAGTGGATTCTCCATTATCAGTTGTTGAGGATTCAGTGGCCTCCAGTAGGTGTCTAGAAGACGTTCTCTTGTTCTCTTGTGGGACTGCAGCACTGTCATCTAATTCTTCCAGACTTGATATACTCTTCTCCCCAAGTTGTTCAATTTCGGTTTCCTCATTGTTCATCTGGCCATTCTGTATGCATTTCTCCAGATTTTGGTTCTCCACAGTCAGACCAGCTGACTCCAGTTTGCTTCTCAGTTGCCTCTCAGAGGCCTGTGCAGTAATCAGTTCTCTTTCTAGAGCGGTCTTGGTTCGCGCCAGCTCCTTGCTGCACTCCTCGTTTCTTTTCACAGTCTGGATCAGTTTGGCATTGATCTCCATTAAACTTGTGCACTGGTTCTTGTACTCTTCCAATTTCTTGGCTTGCGCTTGGAAGCTCTGACTCTCTGCAGTCAACCGCTGGTTGTGATTCTCCAGTTGCCGAATCTTCTGGTTACTGGTGGACAACTCATTCATCTTTGTATTTAGTTGTTCTTCAAGCACACTTTTATGTTGCAGCTCCTCTTGCATCCTTTTCTTATGCTCCTCCAGTTGACCCTCCTGGGCCTCCAATGCCCTTTGCACATCCTGAAGCTGTGTCTGGAGGTTCCCTGCTTCCCGCTCCTTCAGAGATAGTGCTCCCTGAAGGTGGTTGATGGTCACCTGCAGTTCATCAGCCTGTTGCATTGCAGTTGTTCGTTCCTTGTCTGCGGAGACTCTACATGTGTCCAGTTTGCCTTCCATCTCCTTTAGTTTCTCCTCCTGAAGCGTCAGTTCCTGGACAAGTCGCTCAGCTAGTCTAGCCCGGTCTTCGCTCTCTCGTTTAGACTCAATCCTCTCTTCTTCAACCTCCTTTAGCTTGTTCAGGAGCTCTTGGATCTTCCAGGCCGAGTCGCAGTAGTTGGCTGCCTGCTGTCCTTTTTCGCTCAGAGCTCCATCTAGCTTTGCCAGCAACTCCATGTTCCTGTTCTCTGCAATGCTCAGCTTGGATTCTAGATTGCGTTCTGATGTCCGTAGAGCCTCCAGATCCTGTGTGGTGGTATGGAGGCGATCGGTGCACTCTCTGACAGCTTTTACCACCTCCTGCTCCCCTGCAGATGGTTCTCCTTCTTTCTCTTGTTTAGGACCTTTAGCCAAGAGTTGTTCCTGTAGGTCACTGAGTACGGCTCTCAGATCAGCTGCCTCACTGGTGAGCTGCTGGACCTTCTCCTGGAGCTCCTTTTGCTTCAACTCTGATTGGTCAAGCTCAATGCGCAGGTCCTCAGAAGCACTACAGGACAGTTCGCCCAACTCACCCAGATCACCTAGCAGACTGGAGCCGAATTCTTGGCCTGGAAGTAACTCCTGAGCTTGCTGCATGAGGGGAAAATTGTTTAATTAATCAACAGTGACTAAAGAAAACAGTGAAAAAGCAAACAAAATGCATTCACTCACATTAGTCTATTGTTGTTACTGAAAACACTAAATTACTGGTATTGTAGTATTGAATCCGAAATTTGATTTGTGGTACAAATATAGGAAAATAGACATCAAATTTAAAACGAACAGTGTTCAGGGTGGCATGATTCATGTAAAGCTTTCTTTTCTATTTATTTATTTTTTTTTTTTAATTAAATTAAATTACTAAGAGACACACTTGAAAACCTCTCCCTTTCCCATATTGTTGTCATGTATGTCTATGATGTGGATACATATGCCTATGGGTCTCTGTACCAGTGTCGTTATTGTTATTTAAAACTAAAACTAAAAATTGTAAAATAAATAAATAAATAAATAAAATAAAATAATTAAAAAAATAAATAAATAAATACATTTACATTTTTTTTTTTTATTGTTTTCAGTAATTAAAATGAAGCTAAAATAAAATAAACTATAAATATTAGTAAAAACTTAAAAAAATAAATAAATGAAAATGTTACTTTGGCAACTAACTGAAATAAGTTTAAACTGAAGTACTAAAATTACTAAAACTGAAATAAAAATTGGTAAAACTTTACAATAAAGTTTCATTTGTTAACATTAGTAAACTACATCAGTTAACATGAACAATCAATTAAACACACTTCTAAAGCATTTAGTAGGCTATTCTCAGATGATGTTAATTTCAACATTTACAATTACATTATTAAAATCAAACTTTGTATGTTAATATTATTTAATAGACCTTAGCTAACATGAACTAACAATAAACAATTCTACTTTAAATAACTAACATTAACAAAGATTAAAGAAAATACTGTAGCAAATGTTTGGCTCATTGTTAGTTAATGCAAGGTGATGCATTAACCAATATTAATTTTTGTAGTGTTTTATTGCAAATTGTTACCAATAAATTAAATAGAATATATAGAAATACTTTTAAAAAACGAACAATGACAAAATCACATAAGATTACTAAAACATAAACTAAATTTAAAATAAAAACTGAAAAATATAAAAATAAAAGCAAATTCAAAATATTAATAAATACTAATGTTGTACAAAGGGTAAACAATACTAAAATAAGTTTTTTGTTGTTGTTGTTGTTATTGTTGTTTAGAGGTAACTCAATATTGCAGCACATTACTTTTAAAACAACATGAAATGAATAAATTAATTGATACATCTGACAACATGTATCCAGAGATTGTGAGGCTATGAACAGAATTGCAATTTTATTGGTGTTTCTGATGTTTCTAATGTATCACCAAACCTGTGAGTAACTGCTGACCAAACTGTTGACACTAGAGCAGCGACTGGGTGGTTTCCACACATGGGCTGGTGAGAGAGCTGATCCCAGAGTCTTTCTGCATGTGTGAAACACTCATAATAAGCATAATTTGTATTTCTCATCTGTTTCATTAATATTATTTGACAATGAAAAACATATGTACACTGTAAAACCAAACAGTGAAATGAATTAAATGAAATGAGTTTGTTTCACTCAAATAATAATGAAAGTTCACTGTACTTAATAGAAAAAAAGTTGTGTGAACTCAAAATTTGATTGTAGTAAGCTGAACTTAAAATGATTGAGTTGCAGCAGATTTCTAATTCCCAGCATGCTTTGCATCAGACTGTATAAGGAAAATAAATGTTGAAATTAAGTGTTTTTTGTGCATTTTTGCACAAGATTAACATGAGGAGACATACGTTAGTGTTTAATGTTGTGTTATGTTCGGATTTACAGGGGGTTCTGTTGTTAGTTTTGTAGGGTTACCATCGTGGTGAAGGGTAGAGCTTGTGGTTAGGTTGAGGGTGGGCTGCAAAACTTTTAAGATATACTGTATGTTGTTTGATTATATACATGCAAGTACATAATGACAGTCTATTTGACAGCTATAATAGCATGTGTTATTTGATATTTAAAATTTAACCAAGATCTGAATGTGATGTTTATGAATTATGTAATTAACATAAATACAAATGAAATACAAAGTCATTGTAGGCAACGCCCTGTAATGTATTACTTTGCTGACCCCATACGGTAATGATGCTATTAAAAACAGATTATTCAATGAATAGCAAAATCTACAAAATGATTGCACATTAAGGTTAAATGTATTAAAGTCAATACTTTTACATTACTATTGTGATATACATAGGATGAATCCTTATGAATTACCTGGCAAAAGTAGGCCAGTCAGAGTCAAGATCGTGACCTCTGGATGCTACATCAAACTGGACCTCATTGAGTTCATACAGGTGGTTGATGATATCGATATTCAGATGGGATTTCAGGAAGGGACTGCGTTCATAATACCACTCACTGTGAATGATAAACCAAAATCACTGACCACTCATAAACAAAAGTGAAGTTCTAAGAATGCAGCATACTACATCTGTGTTAAAATGATTACAATAAAAATAGATGACATTACATGTAAGCATGCTACTTTGAGACAAGAAGTTTTTTTTGTGTGTGTATATGTGTCAAGAGAAGTGAAAGCGGTTGGAGGAAGAGAAATCAACGTGTTCAAGAGTCAACACTTTCAGGTCTGTTACGTAAAGAACAGCTTTGCAAAAACTGTGAAACTAATGACAACTATTAATTTTATATTAATGCATTAATATATGAACTAATGCATCAACATTCTTTATTCACATGACCATGTCGTGTTATATGCAAAATAAACATTATTTGTAATTTATTGTAGACTAATTTGCTGAAGCTTAAACCTTTTAAAGTTGGCTAGTAGAAATAGTTTCTGGTTTCATGCATACGCTTAGTTTTGTGTGAACTGTTTTCAACACCTTAGTCGAGTCAAGTGTGGTTGAAATTTCCACTGAAATGGTTGTTTACATGTTTTCAAGTTTCAGACATAATACTAGCATTATTTACACTACAATGTCATACTGCTAGATTCTATCTTCATTACTACTTCTTCTCATGTTAATTTTTAGTTAATGTCATATCATAAACATTTTACTGGATGTCTACTGGAAATAGAACTTATACTTTGCACTTTAGGGGAGACCGCAAGACATTTTGAGCTATAAGTCATACTCTTACTGTACATCTGTTAAAAGAAGTTCCCATCAAGATAGTCAAATTATTGGTGAAAACATTACCATGTGATTTTGTAGTTCATAAGACATTGCTGAAGAGTGTCTGCCAGCCTTTGGTGCACCAGACAGTAGCGGATGAATGCCCGTCCTTTTCCTAATGACGTCTTCAGCTAAATTCACACAAAATAAACACACAGACCTTGCATTAAATAAAAGGATATATATGTTTTTAAATCACAGAGACCTGAGAATGAAATATGTTCAGGTTAACTATATATAAACTACACAAGTTTCACCTGAAAACAACACAACAGCTTCTCATTTTTTAGATCACATCTGAAGATCCTTATGATAATGCAATGAGACATGCTGAAGAACAATAACACACATGCCTACAGTGAGTAGACAGGAAGTGAATTGGGAGAAAGATAGAGGGACGGCATCGAGAAAGGTCCACGAGCCAGAACTCGAACTCAGGTCACCCGAGCTGCCCACAAGGCTATCGGCACCGACGACAGGATATCACTTTCAACTTGACCACAATGGTTTGTAAGACTTGATTTTCCTGCTAGACAAAAACTGAGATCAAGTGCCCTGCAATAAAGCAATAAAACTCATCTGGTGAGAAGATCTCAAAGAAATAGCATAGAACAACGCCTTGCCTTTACAACATCTACAGGATGCAACCCCTCCCCCCTTTCCCCCTGACTCAAGTCACTGAAAGTTTATATTCTGTGTATAATGTAACTTGTATACCTATTGTTTTTTCCCTTTCATGTTTGGTATCATTGGGAAACACCCACTCCTCTCCCCCAAAATAGGTGTTGGTGTAAGAAATATTTACAACCCTTTTGTTCTGGTGTGTATTTAAGGTAAAGTGCAAAGCAGTCATGGGGGATTTTCTGTAGCCAGAAGCCCCTGTGCAGAGATGGGTGAATGTCTGAAGACATTCACACATCACTGTGTGTATATGCATTTCTTTAAGTAATTGATGTTATGCATTCATTATTTCTGAATTGGCTTCTAATTGTCTAACTGTAATGTAATTGACATGATACATTTTACTTGACAAATAAAATGTTATATTTGGTTTATTCTGTATTATTTTTGATTCATTACTTCTAGTAGATTAAAGCGAAGGTATTACCGCAAATCTGTGTTCAGGATTGATCATACGGAAGGTTTAATAGATGGAGCATAGGGCACATCAATTAAGTCCATTTCGATTTCTGACTATCGCTGTCTTAAATAAGTTGCAGTTTTCGTAAATACCTATGCTTTTTGTTACGAGTAAGCAGAGCGCGGCCGACTTAAAGGTAGATATTTACCCTGCATCCAATGTTTAAGGTCAGAACTGACGAGTTTGTGTCCGAGAAGAGCACTCAGTCGGCCGAAGTGACTTTTCTAAAGCGATACCAGGACCGCAGTGAACGAATAATTGAAGATAAGGTAATCAGAATAATCAAAAATCTAAATTAATGCATAACCAATAATTAATTTCTAATTGGAAACACAACCGAAGAGTAATAATCATTTAAAATTGGAGTCAGATTAAACGAGTGAAATTAAGTGAACTTCACAGAGGCGCTGAAAAGACATACACGCGTTAACCTTCGCCCAGGCCGTCGGATTCCGTTTTTGGGCCGATGCGGGGTTCCTTACAGGTCTATTCTTTATCATTCAACTCATTTTACCTGTACATAAATTAACCTTTGTGTTATGTCATCACAGATTAAAATCTATAAATCAAAATATTTATTGTATTTATTAAGAAAAGGCTAAGCACCCAAGGCTCTATCGCCTGTTGCCTCAATGGTCTACAGTGTCTTGGGCAGATTGCTGAGGCGGATTGCTGGCAAAAGCCATTTCAGGATTGTTTGTGATTTGGTCTTAATGACTTGGGATTCCTCCGGGCTAACCCTAACTTTTCACAGATTTAGGAGCTGGTTTTAGTGCTAAAACGCTTTGTGAAATACTCTTGAAGCAAAAATGTATTAGTTTAGGGGTCCTAAATTATGTTAAGAGTTTCTCCTAAATCTACAAGTTAAGCTACTTTTAGCCTTAAGATGTTTTGTGAATACGGCCCCAGGTCTAGATCCGTAATAACCATCATGTTTACACAGCACACAGAACACATCTGCACTTACTCCCGATTTCTTTCAACATGGGGACAGAAGAGGTGTCAGTCAATAAATGGGAAAACAAAGTAACGTTACCTCTTTGAAAAAGTAACTTTACTGTAAATTTATTTGTAAAGCGTTACTTTATTTGTTACTTGAAAAAAGTAATGTGAATACATAACTCGCGTTACTTATAATGCGTTACCCCCAATGTTGGTCTTCAATGCCGGAGAAAAACATCTATTTTGACCCGCCCTCAAACACTGTAGCAGTAACTGAGGCCTGTACGAGCTTGGTTCATGTTGTCGACATGTCGAGAAGACGCTGTTTTCAGCGCTGCAAATCCACTTTTTTTTTAAGTTATATTTTATGGGATTTTTGTGCCTTTATTTGGAGAGGACAGTAGAGAGCAGACAGGAAAGCATTGGACAGAGAGAGGGGGACAGGATCGGCAAAGGACCTCGAGTCGCCGTGAACGCATTTGCACCATATGTCGGCGCACTAACCACTAGGCTATTGGCACCGACCTGCGAATCCACTTTGCTGCACTTCCAAAGGATAAGGACTCAAGCTGGAATTTAGACAGAAAAACCGACACCATCATTACTGTTCGTGTCACTGTGTATACAAGTGCTGAGGAAGATCCGTAGTTAAAATTCAGATATGGTAATTGGCATTCCTTTTCCGGCATGTGCTGTAAGCGGTAGACCAATCAAAACAGACTAGGCCATCTGACCAATCAGAGCAGAATTGGCTCGCAGAAAGGAGGGGATTAGAGAGACTGAATATTCGAACAAACCGTTTTCAGACTCTTTGAGAAAAGAGGTGATGTTGCAATGTATATTATGAGAAAATTAAAGTGTTTTTGACCATGGATTCATGTAAACCTATTGTAGGAGACCTCCAAAACAAAATTAGGAACCTTTAAAATAGCATAATATTGGCTTTTTAAAATCTGCAATTCACTATTTTGCATTTCTTATTCCTTTTTAGTATTTAAAAAAAATAAAACAAAACTTCTGGCAGTCTGATCAAATAGTCATAAAATCATGTTCAATATTGCTTCCTGCTGGTCTGGCATACAAGAAATGAAAGGTCAAGCTGAGTGCACTGCATCGTGGGATACACTATCAATGCAGTGTGCTCTGGTTGTATTCTGCACATTTTGGCAAATGTAGTATTAGGACTTCTGGGAATCCTATGTATAAAGAAAATGTGTGTAGTAAACACAGTGCAAATTGAAAATATTGTATGAGTAGTATGGTAATATGCCATTCTAAACACAAACAATGTCTGTCTCTGGGACAGTACTGTCAAGAGAACAGATGGAGGATTACAGTGGGTGACCAAAGAGCATAAGGACACCAGATGGAAACGTTACACTACAGCTGATGCTGGATTTCTGGATTTGTTCTGGATTTGAGACTCACATAAACCTGCATTTAAGTGGCAAAGGAATTCTGAAGAGTTTTGTATGTACAAGTTGTTCTTCGAAGGAGAAAAAAGGGAAAATTTCCTAATAATTGTTTAAATTTTAATCTGTGAGTAAAACTGGTTAGTGTCTTAAACTGATTATGTTTGGAACAGTACACAAAGAGAATGATCACCTTTCATCTCACTATAGACACAATGATTGGGAGAATCCAATACATATACAACTGAGGCTTCAGTACATGTGGGTGATCGCTAGGATGTTGCTAGGTGGTTTTTAGGGTGTTCTAGTGGTTGCATACTGGTTGAGAGCCAGGGTTATTGCTGCTTAGAGCCACAATTGGTCCAAATAGCAAAAATATTCTGGTCCCAAGATAAGGCTTTCCCTCCTTCAATGTAAGTCTATGATTTTTCTGCCCATTTTTTGCCCAACCGGCTGAAAAATTAGGTCTGATCCCTTAAAAAAAGTAATAGCACATGATTTAAGGTATGAGTCTATGAGTTGTGCTCCAAAGTTTAATACTTAAGCTTAGTGGTTTGTTTCTGACCCAAAGTATGAGTAATAGTTATTGTATAGCAAATAGCACTAAAATAACCTGCCTATGTGTATAATGTACAGTTCTTTGGTCTATGAACAGAACAATAACCTTTGCAAGAGCCTCTACTGCTAGTCGAACACCTACAGCACATAACCAACCTGAGGCTGAGCGTCACCACTTCCTTCTTGAAACCCTCCAGAGAGGTGGAGATTAAAAAAAAGACGTATATAAAATGTCAGAAAACAACAACATGAAACTGCGAAAGAGAAATGAGAAGGTATGCTGGAGCCAAACACGCACTGGCTGAAGAGATTTGTTTTCTTGCAGAGGTTTGGGCTCGTGCAGTGGATTACCTCAGAGATTGATCTGACAAAGCGAATGCCGTCATTAGCTCCTTTAATCTTGGCCAAGCAGTCACAGAAATAGTCCCAGTAGTCTTTCCTGCTGCCCAGAAATGTGGTCCTCTCTTTCTGGTCAAACTGGACACAACGGTCAACAGGTTAATCTCAAAGCAATCACTCTAAACATGACTTTTGGTTAAATATGACTGTGGAGATTACCATCTTACAGGTCACCACAGAATGTCATGTTAAGACCTACAAGAATCTAGTTCAGGTGTTTTGCATGGCATTCCACTTTTGCTCAAGTTAAAACTAGTTCCACCAGAATCTGCAAATTTGTTCCACATTTTCTGCACTGATAGTGGGCGGAAATCTGTGGGATTTTTTTTAATTATTATTACAAATTATAGTTGTCGAATCAGCAGTGTTGGGACGAAGTACACAAATCAAGTACTTGAGTAAAAGTACAAAAGTACCTGATTTTTTAATGTACTTAAAAGTAAAAAGTACTGATAGATGAATGTATGTTTTGTAATTTTATATACTTTTTTGCATGTATGCATGTATTGCATGTTCAAATTTTAATATTATTCATATTAACAGATTAGTAGATGTTTTCCCCTGGAGTATATAATGGGTTTGGAAATCTTAGAGAAATTCTTAATTAATTTACAATTTAACTAAACCCATTAGATTTTAGTCAACTAAATCTACTGTAGATTTAGTCGACTAAAATCTTATGATATTTAGTGAACTAAACATAGACTAAAATATGACTAAAACTAAAAAAAAAAAAAATCACAAACAACTGACAGTTGTGGCCTAAAAATGAGTCATTTATAATAATCAATCTTCACGCCATCAGTCGCACGCACCCCCAATCTCTCAGTTCTTGGCTCATTTTGAGTCAGACTTGTAAATTTAGTTAACTATAAACTCGCTCTAAACGGATCATTGAATCAGTGAGTTGACTCGAGAACAGTTGCAATTGAATCAGTCCAGTTCACAAATGAATCATTCAGTGCGATTTGCGAACCGGTTTAACAGGTTCATTAAAAAGAATAAGTTCACAAATCGGACACTGCTATTGCATCTCGGTGCACGTGACGATTTATTCAGTTCAAAATAACGAGTAATGATATGTTTTATGAAATTCAGTGGAGTAAAAAGTATGATATTATGCTTTGGAATGTAGTGAAGTAAAAGTAAAAGTTTCTCAAAATAAAAATACTCCACTAAAGTACAGATACTTGAAAAATGCACTTAAGTACAGTAATGAAGTAAAAATACTTTGTTACTTTCCACCACTGCAAATCAGTGTTGTTCTTCTTAACTAAACATAAAACTATAACTATTAAAATGTGTTTTCAGTAACTGAAATAAAGCTGAAATAAAATAAAACATAAATATTATATTAAAAACATAAACAATAATGAGAAATGTTGCCTTTGGCAAATAACTGAAATAAAACAAGTTTAAGTTGAAGTACTACAATTACTAAAACTAAAACTGGAATAAAAAATGAATTCAAGCTATAAAGAAAAAAAAACATAATAAAAATGACAAAAGCACATAAGAAAATTACTAAAATTAAAATAAAAACTTAAAATATAAAATATAAAAATAAAAGAATCCAAAATATTAAATACTATAACAGTATATAAATAATACTAAAATAAAACAGTCAAATTAAGAACATTAAATCAATTTTTATTCATTTAACTAATTATTTAAAAAAAATAATGCTATAAAAATAATTAATTTAATTATGTGTAACAGTGAACACAGATGGGGCAGAGAAGTGTCAAACTTCGTGAATGACAACCATTTGAACTCTGTGGAAATTTCTGCTGGTTTTTGTAGGTGCAGATTCCATGCGGGCCTAATTTTAACTTCAAGACAGAGTTCATGATGAACAAAGAAATCTCAAGCATTAAATGTAAAACAACCTTAAAAACTGTGCCATACTTGCAGTAGGTACTCCAGTTTATAGCAGAACTTGTGAAGGCTGGAACTGTCATCACTGATGGGCTCTCCAGTATCACAATGTTCTTTGCTCAACTCAGAAACTGCATCTGCAGGTGTAGTGCAATATACATCAAAATATATAAAGTTACACAAGAAGTTATGTATTGTTATATATTGTTCCATTTTATAAGAGACTGCATGATGTTTGAGTTAAGTACAACTAGTTTCCAAATTTCAGTAGCATATTAAGATTTTCATTACTTATCAAGGTTTGGACAAGTCATGGAATATTTTTAGGCTTTCCATTATGGTGGGACCTTGAGCAATTAATTGCACCTCACAGTAATGAGAAACATTAATATTAATAAATAAATTTCACAAATCATGATTTAAACACTGCACACATGACAGGGAGACTGCATGCTTGCTGACTACCTAGATATGAGAATACTGAGTATGTGGGGAAATTATGTAGTGTCTCTAGAATAAGCTTCAACATTTCTTGGCCAATCACAGTGTCAAGAGACTCAGTTCACATGACTGTGCGCACATGCAATAAATCACACTGAGTGTGTGAGGGAGAGACAGAGACAGATTTTACCATGCAGATCTCTGATTATTCTCTGCAGCTGGTTTTCTCCGACTGTACTCATGGTGGGCTGAATATGTTAGTGTGGATGGTTCATAAAGTCAACATTATGTCTGTAAAACCAAAGAAAAACAGGTTTGTAGGCTACTAAAAGAATAAAGACAACAATAAAACAGTAAATCTCAAACTGTTTATGATGGCATACGATGTAATAAAAACATAATATGTTATGATACTTTTAATTTGTATCATAACATAAAAGAAGAGCAATAGAATAATGTATTTGTGTGTTGTAACATATGTGAGCTGCAGGTGCATTAAAGAGTTATACTTTTGTTTTTAAACATGCCATTTTACAACCATTAATTCACAAACCCTTAAATAACATATTATGATTACCATGATAAAAAAACTAAAACTATAAATATTATTTTTAATATTTAAATGAGACTGAGGAAACAACGCACCTGCTGAACTTTACAACTTCTGAACAGCGTTTATCGTTTTAGTCATATTTCTATCAGAACAGTCTATCGTCGGGATAAATAAATGTATATAAGATAAACAGGTGAAAATAGTGATAAACAGATGTAAATAAAGACATACTTCATACAGAAAGATGATCTTCTTCCTCATCGATTATTTACAGTAGATACAACCCTGCTGCCATTTCAGGGGGCGGTTGCTAAGATTGACTGACAGCACGCTAATCCAATCAGAGGCGAAAACGCGATGGCAGCTTGGTCCGAAGCGCACCAAGTTTGGTTGCGCGAAAAAACGCAGTTAAACAAGTAGTGTCATGTGATCAGTTATGAGCGCGCCATCACTAACACAAACAAACTCAGGTGTAAACAAATTATTTATGTTACGATATAAGTGTTACTGTATATATATTTAACACGGGGTGAAAGAACAAAAGCAACCTTTAACTGTTAACTTAGTTTTTTTCAGTTGCTTCTTTAGAGTCATTTTATAGCAGGTGCTTGATAAGAAGAGATGATAGTAAAAGGGGTTAATTCATAGCAAAGTCTTATTTTAATAATGCTTTCTACATAATCTGTATTTAATATATAGGCTTATAAGTCAAGTCAAAGTGAGTTCTTTTATTCATCTTTCTTGATCTTCCCGATCTTGCAAATGAATTTATGTGATAAAGGAACAGAGAATAGGGAATGGGCCTATTGGGTTTGAGGACAGGGGATCTGAGCATCATTTATTGGGTGGGTTGTACTCTTTACTGATACTCTAATAGGAACAAACACATATTTTGAAAGTTTCATAATTTTTAGGTTTCTACACTCTCTCAGCCTGCCATCACCTGTTTTCATTAACGTTTTCTCTGAAGAATTTCATAAAGGTAAGTGATATAACTCATCGAGGAGAAAACAAAACATGACTTTCACTGAAATAGCCTACTAGGCCTATATTTTTGTGTAATGTATTATGAGAAGTTTTATAATTGCATTAACGTTACGCTCTCTTCATTTTTGAAGAGCATGTTCATGACTATTTGCAATAATTATCATTGCAGTCATTTATTATTTATCCAATTGGTTATATTGATTCATTGTGATCAGTTAAACTATGTTTGCTTGGTATACCTTTTAAATTTTATATTAATGGCAAATCTTTATCTACACAGAGTTCAGTTGTGAAACAGACAAGAAAAACAAAATATTTCTTTATTCTTCAGGTCCATGTTTTACACCTTTCTAGAGTGTCTATCATCACCTTTTTATCCCATTTTTTACATTTATGCATCAAGATGACAAACCAATCAATAATTGAAAGTCAGCTTGAAACATCTACCACCGAAGAGTATGATTATCTTGATTACAGTTCGACCAGTGGAATCATAGGAGATGAAGTCTGTACCAAGACAAAAGTTGACCAGTTTGGAAGAGCCGTCACTCCAGTCATTTTTATCATCGTTGTTCTGTTCAGCTGTGTGGGAAACTCATTGGTCCTGTATGTCCTTGTGAAGTATGAAAATCTGAAATCCCTCACTAACACATTTCTGTTAAATCTGGCTCTCTCTGATCTGATTTTCACCTTTGGCCTGCCTTTCTGGGCCTACTACTACATGTATGGCTGGACTCTTGGAGATTTTGCTTGCAAAGCAGTTAACTATGTGTTCTACACGGGATATTACAGCAGCATCATCTTCCTGACAGTTTTGACTGTCCACCGCTACATGGCCGTGGTTCACCCCTTGTCGGTGGTCATGTCTAGGAAGAGCCTGCACTGCTACGTAACATCAGTTGTCATCTGGATCATCAGTCTTTTCGCTGCCGTCCCACAAGCCATGTTCAACTCTGTAGCGAACAACTCCATTGAAATAACGATAGATGTTCAAACTGACAGCACCAATGTTCTGCAGCTTTGTGATTTTGAAGGTGAAATTAATTGGAAGCTTACAACTATATACTCGCAAAATTTCTTTTTTGTTGTCGCATTTGTGATCATTGCTTTTTGCTACACTGTGATCCTGGCACGGCTGCTTCGACCAACATCTCACACTCGTAAGAAGACAGTGCAGCTCATCCTCTTCATAGTGGTGTTTTTTTTCTTGGGATGGGGGCCATACAATGTGGCCATATTTCTGGACTCTCTTATTGCATGGGGAATCTCTCCTTTTAATGAGTGTGACGTCAGTAAATCTGTAGACTATTGGATCTACATCTCTCGGATGATGGCTTTCTCACACTGCTGCCTGAATCCTGTGTTTTATGTTTTTATGGGGATAAAATTTAGAAACCACTTGAAGAAAATGTTATGGACTTTCTGTAAGAAGAACAATGAGCCTCAGAATCGAAACAGCAGGCTTATTTACTCCAACGGCGAAGAAATATCAATGTATTAGACATCTATGCCTAAAAATAACTCCAAAACAATAAGTTTACAACTGATTTTCAGCAACAAAATGAATGCAATGTAAAGTGTCTATGCTGTAATTGAACAAACTTTTAAAAATGTTCCAATCAATTATATTACTAAAATTGCATGTAAAAAAAGCTCTAAAAATCTGATGCAATTTTACAAGAGCTTATGTACATTTATTGTGTTAAATTCATTTGCAATATATATTTGCTTTTTTTTTTACACATTTATACTTGATGCAACAAATGATTAACAAATAAAATAAGGGTGTATATAATAAACATGTTAGCTGTGATCACATGTTCTTAACAACATTTGTCATTTTGCATGTTTCACATTATTCACATTTTCCCAAATAGATTTATTAACTTTAAATAGCTTTACTAAAAAAAAATTTAAAAAAAAAGTGTTTTAAAAAAGAAACTGCCAATGTATGCAATTTCTCCTCTTTTACACTTGGAACCAGTCTCAAACTGAGTGAATCATTATCATTTATATTTTAATATAGTTCTGATTTTTTAATGTTTTTGAAAACATGTGCAATAAATATATCCCTGCACTTCTGTCACAAATGTCATTTATGAGCCACAAACAGTAAAAAATAAATTGCACCCAACCACATGGCTGCCAGTTTCTCAAACATACAGTGGTTCTATGATCCAAGTCAGGGGTTCAGAATCCCTTTCTAAGCTTTTCCTTCAACTTTCTGGAGTAAAATATGTAAATATAAATTATGTAAATTATGCAAATATAGCACTCTGTTTTGTAACTAAATTAATGCAATGTAAAATGCTTGTATGTTAGATGTTGACTCTGAAAAATGAAATATTTTTTCAATAATATTTTTACAAAAATAATGAAATCAATTAATCAAACTCTTCTGTAATTAAGTTCATGAATTGATACATCTGTTGAAATGTCCACGAGGCAATTATAATTTATATTAAATGAGTCCTGGTTGAAAAGTCTGTAGATGCACAAAAAAAAAAAAAAACACAAGTCCAAGCAGATAGTATTGATTTAGGATTGATTTGACAAAGTGAATGCCAGCATTAGCTCCTTTAATCTTGTCCAAGCAGTCACAGAATTAGTCCCAGTAGTCTTTCCTGCTGCCTAGAAATGTGGTCCTCTCTTTCTGGTCAAACTGGACACAACGGTCAACAGGTTAATCTCAAAGCAATCACTCTAAACATGACTTTTGAATATGACTCCAGAGATTACCATCTTCCAGGTATAGAATGTCATGTTAAGACCTACAAGAATCTAGTTTAGGTGTAACAACTGAATTTTACATGACATTCCACTTTTGCTCAAGTTAAAACTAGTTCCACGAGAATCTGCAAACACTTAAAACTGTAACAATGAAAAATGTGTTTTCTGTAATTGAAATAAAGCTGAAATAAAATAAAATATAATTAAAATAAAAACTAAAAATATAAAAATAAAAGTTAATTTAAAATATTAAATACTGTACATAAATAAAAATAAAACTGTCAAATTAAGAACACTAAATAAATGTTATTAATTCAACTAATTATTTAAAAAAAATAGTAATGCTATATAAATAATTAATTTAATCATGTCCACTGACTCATAATAAGGAGAAAAGGAGTAAGGAATTTTCTGTATTTTCCAATTATCAGAGCCTTATAAACTTTGTGAATGACAACCATTCTGTGGAAATTTCTGCTGAATTTTGTAGGTGCAGATTCCATGTGGGCCTAATTTTAACTTCAAGAAAGAGTTCATGATGAACAAACAAAACGTCTCAGGTTACAAATGTAACCATGGTTCTCTGAGAAGGGGGACGAGACACTGCATCCAAAGACTCTTTGGGGAATGCTTCTGGCATGATGATGTCTGAGGTAAGTGTATCAAACACGACAATGACATTGGCCTGCGACAGCCCGTGACATCACTCTATTGTGACCGAGAGTCTAAAAGGGCACATACATGTCATCAGCATTTTTCTCTGAAAGAGACGTGACCAGGTATGCCCAAAGCATGGCAGCAAGACGCAGTGTCTCATTCCACTTCTCAGGGAACCATGGCTACATGCATAACCTGAGACGTTCCCTTTCGAATGGGAACTCACACCATGTCCAAAGGCAGTTTTGGGAACAAGTACCCACTCCGTCATGCTGAGGGAATAACTGTCTAAATGGCTATGACAACCACAAAGAAAGGCTCAATGAACTTAGATGCCAGAGAACAATCCCTCACTTAGGTCAAACACAGAACTGTCAGTGACTCTATTCCCTAAGCCCACAACCTAAGCTCTATGCCCTATGCAAAGAAGAACTTGCCGTTAATTCCTCCTTCCATCCAGTGTCTGTCCCAAGGGCAGAGATCAAAGGGAATACTCGCAAAAAGAAACATATGTTTCTATCACCTGTCACTATAATAGGGGGATCTGGTTCAACACTTAAAAAGCCTCAGGGGAGCTGTTAAAGAAATACTCAACTCTGCCTGACTCGAAGTCAGCATTGCTGGGCCAAATATTACTCATAGGGCCTGAGACGGGTTCTTCGGAGAGCGTGATGGAGTATTTTATCCATCCTATAGAAAACAATTGTAGAATTAGTTTGCTTACTATAAAAGCTAGAAGTGTTTTGAGGCCTCTTGGCCTATGTAACTGTAAGGGTCAGACAAGTTTACTTGGCCACTGAGCATATATTGTTGGTAATATTCCACCAGACAACAGGTGGCTGTGAAATGAACAAGACCATTGTTAAGTGAGTCATATGAAGGCTTCTTGCCTCTGGGGTGTATTGACTGGTTTGATACAATGTTTCATTTGGCCCATGGGAAAAGGGTTGACCATCAAATTGGCAGAAGGTCCATGAGAAATTAAGTCAAAAGATATACAGTAGCTAGAAGTTGGTCACCCTTACTAAGAAAATTGTCTCTTACATAAGCAACACCTGCAATCACATTAGTGAAATGACTATGGTAGAAAGGTCAGCGAGTACATAGAAAAGATGTGTGGGGGGAGAGCATCTGTAAGTGAGAATATGGGAAAATGTAAGGGTGGATATTACCATCCAATGATATTACTTTGGTGTGTTTTAAGAGATAAGAAAAATGTATAAAACTGTGCCCCAGCTAAGAGAAATTCAGATGTGGAGCTAGCATCTCACTTTGTTGCTTGACAATAAAGTTAAATACTTCTGAGACCTGGAACTTCGACTCTGTGAGTTTTTCTTCGAGACCAGAACTGAAGGGACACAGAGACATCGAATTTGCCACAACAAGCGGAGGCCTCAACAGAACGACTCTCTGAAAGGAGGCTGACCATACTCATACTCAAAGACAGTTTATCAAGGCGGCCTCACCGAGGGCCGAACACTTGATATCACTGTCTAACTGCAGCTCAGGTGAACAAGGCCTCAGCAGAACGACTCTCAGAGTGAGAGGAGGCCACTCATACTCAACCTCAAAGACAGTTTATCAAGGTGGCCTTACATTGCGCCAGACACTTGATGTCACTGTCTAACTGGAGCTCAGGTGAGCGAAGGCCTCAACAGAAAGACTCTCTAAAGTGAGAGGAGGCCAATCATACTCAACCTCAAAGACAGTTTATCAAGGCGGCCCTACAGAGGGCCTATCACTTGATGTCACTGTCTAACTGGAGCTCAGGTGAGTGGGGGCCTGAGCAGAATGACTCTCTAAAGCGAGAGGAGGCCGATCATACTCAACTTCAAAGACAGTTTACTTAGGCAGCCTTACAGAGGGACGAACACTTGATGTCACTGTCTAACTTGAGTTCAGGTGAGCGAAGGCCTGAGCAGAACGATTCTCTATAATAAGAGGAGGCCAATCATACTTATCCTCAAAGACAGTTTATACTTGATGTCACTGTCTAACTGGAGCTCAGGTGAGCGGAGGCCTTAGCAGAATGACTCTCTGAGTGAGAGGAGGCCAACCATACTCAATCTCAAAGACAGTTTATAAAGATGGCCCTACAGAGGGCCGAACACTTGATGTCACTGTCTAACTGGAGCTCAGGTGAATGGAGGTCTGAGCAGAATGACTCTCTATAACAAGAGGAGGCCAATCATATGTCAACCTCAAAGACAGTTTATCAAGGTGGCCCTACAGAGGGCCGAACACTTGATATCACTGTCTAACTGGAGTTCAGGTGACGAGAGGCCTGAGCAGAACAACTCTCTATAATGAGAGGAGGCCATTCATACACAACCTCAAAGACAGTTTATCAAGGCAGCCGTTCCGAGGGCTGAACACATGATGTCACTGTCCAACTTGAGCTCAGGTGAGTGGAGGCCTGAGCAGAACGACTCTCTATAGCAAGAGGAGGCCAATCATATGTCAACCTCAAAGACAGTTTATCAAGGTGGCCCTACAGAGGGCCGAACACTTGATGTCACTGTCTAACTGGAGCTCTGGTGAGCGAAGGCCTCAGCAGAATGACTCTCTGAGTGAGAGGAGGCCAGCCATACTCAACCTCAAAGACAGTTTACCAAGGCAGCCCTACAGAGGGACAAACACTTGATGTCACTGCCTAACTGGAGCTCAGGTGAATGGAGGTCTGAGCAGAATGACTCTCTATAACGAGAGGAGGCCAATCATATGTCAACCTCAAAGACAGTTTATCAAGGTGGCCCTACAGAGGGCCGAACACTTGATATCACTGTCTAACTGGAGTTCAGGTGACGAGAGGCCTGAGCAGAACAACTCTCTATAATGAGAGGAGGCCATTCATACACAACCTCAAAGACAGTTTATCAAGGCAGCCGTTCCGAGGGCTGAACACTTGATGTCACTGTCCAACTTGAGCTCAGGTGAGTGGAGGCCTGAGCAGAACGACTCTCTATAGCAAGAGGAGGCCAATCATACTTATCCTCAAAGACAGTTTATACTTGATGTCACTGTCTAACTGGAGCTCAGGTGAGCGGAGGCCTTAGCAGAATGACTCTCTGAGTGAGAGGAGGCCAACCATACTCAATCTCAAAGACAGTTTATAAAGATGGCCCTACAGAGGGCCGAACACTTGATGTCACTGTCTAACTGGAGCTCAGGTGAATGGAGGTCTGAGCAGAATGACTCTCTATAACAAGAGGAGGCCAATCATATGTCAACCTCAAAGACAGTTTATCAAGGTGGCCCTACAGAGGGCCGAACACTTGATATCACTGTCTAACTGGAGTTCAGGTGACGAGAGGCCTGAGCAGAACAACTCTCTATAATGAGAGGAGGCCATTCATACACAACCTCAAAGACAGTTTATCAAGGCAGCCGTTCCGAGGGCTGAACACATGATGTCACTGTCCAACTTGAGCTCAGGTGAGTGGAGGCCTGAGCAGAACGACTCTCTATAGCAAGAGGAGGCCAATCATACTCAACCTCAAAAACAGATTATCAAGGCGGCCTTACAGAGGGCCGAACACTTGATGTCACTGTCTAACTGGAGCTCTGGTGAGCGAAGGCCTCAGCAGAATGACTCTCTGAGTGAGAGGAGGCCAGCCATACTCAACCTCAAAGACAGTTTACCAAGGCAGCCCTACAGAGGGACAAACACTTGATGTCACTGCCTAACTGGAGCTCAGGTGAATGGAGGTCTGAGCAGAATGACTCTCTATAACGAGAGGAGGCCAATCATACTCAACCTCAAAGACAGTTTATCAAGGCGGCCTCACGAGGGCCGAACACTTGATGTCACTGTCTAACTGGAGCTCTGGTGAACGGAGGCCTGCACTTAGTTTGTTATTTCAGATGCCTTTTTAAAAGACTACAATTGAAAAATGCATATATTATATATAAAATTAAATCCGCCAAAGTGGCTAGTAGGAGTGACTGTGTTACATGCAACTGCTGAAATCCACCCGCATTTGGCGGATTGGGGGTGTTAATATCAAGCCCTGGTTATAATATACAGTATGTTTAGTTTTACTGCATGACCACATATATTTAACACTGGGAGAAAGATCAAAATCAGTAATCATTAACTGTAAGTTTTATCAGTTTCTTCTTTTATTTGATAGCAGGTGCTTCATAAGAAGAGATGCTAGTAACAGGGTAGAGTTTTATTTTAATAATATGTTCAACCCAATCTATATTTAATATATATAGGCCAACTCAATGTGATTTATTTTATCCATCTTTCTTGATTCAGTTAAACTTTTTGACAAATGGCACGGCTTCTCCAGATCTTGCAAATAAATTTAGGCTATAGCTACAAAAATAGGGCATGACCCTTTTGGGTTTGTGTTTGAGGATGGGGGATCTGAGCATCATTTATTGGGTGGGTTGTACTTTTTACTGATTCTCTTAATAGGAACAAACCTTTTCAGAAAGTTTCATAGTTTTTAGGTTTCTACACTCACTCAGCCTGCCATCACCTGTTTCCATTAACGTTTTCTCTGAAAAATTTCATAAAGGTAAGTGATATAACTCATCAGGTAGAAAACAGAATGTGACTTACTGAAATATTATCTTTCTATATAATATTGTATCAGAAATGTTATCATTGCATTAACGTTACGTTCTCTCCATATTTCTGAAGTGCATATTAATGAATATTTGCGATAATTATCATTAATTATTTCTCAAATTGGTTAAATAATATTTGACTCATTGTGATAAGTTACACTGTCTTCACATGGTACCTTTTACATTTTACATTAGTGGCAAATTTTTATCTACAGACTTGTGAAACAGACAAGAAAAACAAAAGATTTCTTTATTCTTCAGGTCCATGTTTTACACCTTTCTAGAGGGTCTATCATCACCTTATTTTTGTATTAAATATCGGATTGATACATTTATACATCAAGATGATAACCCAATCAATAACTGAAAGTCAGCCTGAAACATCTACCAGTGAAGACTATGATTATCCTGATTACAGTTTTACCAATGGAAGCATAGCAGACGAACTCTGTTTCAAGACAAAAGTTGACCAATAAAACAATAAAATATAAAAATAAAAGTTAATTTAAAATATTAAATACTGTACGTAAATAAAAATAAAACTGTCAAATTAAGAACACTAAATAAATGTTATTAATTCAACTAATTATTAAAAATAAAAGGGCAGAGATCAAAGGGAATACTCGCAAAAAGAAACATATGTTTCTATCACCTGTCACTATACTAGGGGGATCTGGTTCAACACTTAAAAAGCCTCAGGGGAGCTGTTAAAGAAATACTCAACTCTGCCTGACTCGAAGTCAGCATAGATACGTTGGTTGTTTAGTTCCTGCTTTCAAGATTCTTCGAGTGTTTTGTAAAGTTTTTGAGTTTGTTGAATAAAAGAAGCTGCTGCATCAAGTTTCTGACAACTTTCCTTGGTGCTGCAACCAGCAACGGCGATGATAGCCACATACATATTTTACACCAGGAGAAAGATCAAAACCAGTAATCATTAAATGTAAGTTTTATCAATTTCTTCTTTAGAGTCATTTTATGTATTATTTTAATATGTTCAACATAATCTATATTTAATATAGGCCAACTCAATGTGAATGACTTTTTTCCCCCATGTTTCGTGATTCATTTCAATGTTTTGACAAATAGCAAATTTTGCAAATTTATGCTATAACTACAGGAACAAAAATAGGGCATGAACCTGTTGGGTTTTGTGTTTGTGGGGTATCTGAGCATAATTTATTAGGTGGGTTGTAAGCCTACTCTTTACTGATACTCTAATAGGAACAATCACATATTTAGAAAGTTTCATAGTTTTTAGGTTTCTACACTCGATCAGCTTGCCATCACCCGATTCCATTAAACTTTTCTCAGAAGAATTTCATAAAGGTTAGTGATATAACAAAATATTTCTTTATTCTTCAGGTCCATGTTTTACACCTTTCTAGAGGGTCTATTATCACCTTAGTTTATTAAATATCCCATAGCATTAAATATACATTTTTTTCACTTATGCATCAAGATGACACGCCAATCAATAACTGAAAGTCAGCCTGAAATATCTACTGCTGAAGACTATTATCTTGATCATTTCAATGGAAGCATAGAAGACAAAGTCTGTATCAAGACAAAAGTTGACAAAATATTTCTTTATTCTTCAGATCCATATTGTATTAAATATCCTTTTTTTCATTTATGCATCAAGATGACACACCAATCAATAACTGAAAGTCAGCCTGAAACATCTACCACTGAAGAGTATGATTATCCTGATTACAGTTCGACCAGTGGAATCATAGGAGATGCAGTCTGTACCAAGACAAAAGTTGACCAGTTTGGAAGAGTCGTCACTCCGGTCATTTTTATCATCGTTGTTCTGTTCAGCTGTGTGGGAAACTCATTGGTCCTGTATGTCCTTGTGAAGTATGAAAATCTGAAATCCCTCACCAACACATATCTGTTAAATCTGGCTCTCTCTGATCTGATTTTCACATTTGGCTTGCCTTTCTGGGCCTACTACTACATGTATGGCTGGACTCTTGGAGATTTTGCTTGCAAAGCAGTTAACTATGTGTTCTACACAGGATATTACAGCAGCATCATCTTCCTGACAGTTTTGACTGTCCACCGCTACATGGCCGTGGTTCACCCCTTGTCGGTGGTCATGTCTAGGAAGAGCCTGCACTGCTACGTAACATCAGTTGTCATCTGGATCATCAGTCTTTTCGCTGCCGTCCCACAAGCCATGTTCAACTCTGTAGTGTACAGCCCTGTTGAAGTAATGATAGAGGGTCAAACTGACAGCACCAATGTTCTGCAGCTTTGTGATTTTGATGGTGAAATTAATTGGAAGCTTAAAACTATATACTTGCAAAATTTCTTTTTCATTGTTGCATTTGTGATCATTGCTTTTTGCTACACTGTGATCCTGGTACGGCTGCTTCGACCAACAGCTCACACTCGTAAGAAGACAGTGCAGCTCATCCTCTTCATAGTGGTGTTTTTTTTCTTGGGATGGGGGCCATACAACGTGGCCATATTTCTGGACTCTCTTATTACATGGGGAATCTCTCCTTTTAATGAGTGTGACGTCAGTAAATCTATAGACTATTGGCTCTACATCTCTCGGATGATGGCTTTCTCACACTGCTGCCTGAATCCTGTGTTTTATGTTTTTATGGGGATAAAATTCAGAAACCACTTAAAGAAAATGTTAATGGACTTTCCGTAAGAAGAACAATGAGCCTCAGAATCGAAGCAGCAGGCTTATTTACTCCAACGGCGAAGAAAAATCAATGTATTAGCTCACTATGCTTAAAAATAACTCCAAAACAATAAGTTTACAACTGATTTTCAGCAACAAAATAAATGCAATGTAAAGTGTCTGTACTGTAATTGAACAAACCTTTGAAAAATGTTCCAACTTATAATATTACTAAAATAGCATGTAAAAAAAAATCTCTAAAAATCTGCCTTTTGCCTTTTTACAAGAGTATTTTATATACTGTGTTAAATTAATTTGCTTTCTTTTATACATTCATACTTGATGCAACAATGTACAAATAATATGGAGTGTATATAGTAAACATGTTAGCTGTGATCACATGCAATTAACTGCATTTGTCATTATGCATGTTTCAAATTATTCACATTTTTCCAATTACATTTAATAACTTTAAATAGCTTTACTAAAAAAATTAAAAGTTTTAAAAAAGAAATTGCACAAAGTATGCAATGTTTCCTCTTTTACACTTAAAACTTCTACAAACTCAAACTGAGTGAATCATTATCATTTATCCTTCAGTATAGTTCTGATTTGTTCTTGTTTTTGAAAACATGTGCAATCAATATTTCCCTGCACTTCTGTCACAAATGTCATTTATGAGCCACAAACAGTAAAAATAAATTGCACCCAACCACATGGCTGCCAGTTTCTCAAACTTACAGTGGTTCTATGATCCAATTCAGGGGTCCAGAATTCACGTTTCTAAGCTTTCCTTCAAATTTTTAGAGTAAAATATGCACAAATAAATAAATAAAAATAAAACAATTATAACATGGGCACATAGCATGAAAAACATGTTGAGATGTACTACTACGTATAATACATCTTGTGAAGACTAACCATCCACGGCCAAGGAGGCCATCCCTTAACTGTCGGCTCCGCCCTGGCCCCCTGAACTGCCAGCATCTTTCTGGCTTCCAGAACTAGTGGAGCTTTGGCTCCTTGTTTCACCGGTACTTCCCTGGAGGCCAACAAGGGGTGGCTTAGTCCGAGGAGGAAACTGCCAGCCACCCCCAACCCTATGAAGTTATTACGGAGTGAGGACACGCCTTCCGGAAGGAGAGTACTGTCGCGTTTTGAGTTCTGTTTATGTTTGACTTTCTGTTATCTTCTAATCTGTTTATTAGTTCAGTTCAGTTCTCCTTCGTTCCTCACCTGTTTGGTTTAGTTCAGGTGTGTTTAATTAATTATCTAATCAGCTCATCTGTATGCCCTTGTATTTAAACTCTGTGTTTCTTTCAGTTCTCTGTCTGTCCTTGCCATTGATACGTTGGTTGTTTAGTTCCTGCTTTCAAGATTCTTTGAGTGTTTTGTAAAGTTTTTGAGTTTGTTGAATAAAAGAAGCTGCTGCATCAAGTTTCTGACAACTTTCCTTGGTGCTGCAACCAGCAACGGCGATGATAGCCACATACATATTTTACACCAGGAGAAAGATCAAAACCAGTAATCATTAAATGTAAGTTTTATCAATTTCTTCTTTAGAGTCATTTTATGTATTATTTTAATATGTTCAACATAATCTATATTTAATATAGGCCAACTCAATGTGAATGATTTTTTTCCCCCATGTTTCGTGATTCATTTCAATGTTTTGACAAATAGCAAATTTTGCAAATTTATGCTATAACTACAGGAACAAAAATAGGGCATGAACCTGTTGAGTTTTGTGTTTGTGGGGTATCTGAGCATAATTTATTAGGTGGGTTGTAAGCCTACTCTTTACTGATACTCTAATAGGAACAATCACATATTTAGAAAGTTTCGTAGTTTTTAGGTTTCTACACTCGATCAGCTTGCCATCACCCGATTCCATTAAACTTTTCTCAGAAGAATTTCATAAAGGTTAGTGATATAACAAAATATTTCTTTATTCTTCAGGTCCATGTTTTACACCTTTTTAGAGGGTCTGTTATCACCTTAGTTTATTAAATATCCCATAGCATTAAATATACATTTTTTTTTTTTTTTTTCACTTATGCATCAAGATGACACGCCAATCAATAACTGAAAGTCAGCCTGAAATATCTACTGCTGAAGACTATTATCTTGATTATTTCAATGGAAGCATAGAAGACAAAGTCTGTATCAAGACAAAAGTTGACAAAATATTTCTTTATTCTTCAGGTCCATGTTGTATTAAATATCCCTTTTTTTTTTCATTTATGCATCAAGATGACAAACCAATCAATAATTGAAAGTCAGCTTGGAACATCTACCACTGAAGAGTATGATTATCCTGATTACAGTTCGACCAGTGGAATCATAGGAGATGAAGTCTGTACCAAGACAAAAGTTGACCAGTTTGGAAGAGCCGTCACTCCAGTCATTTTTATCATCGTTGTTCTGTTCAGCTGTGTGGGAAACTCATTGGTCCTGTATGTCCTTGTGAAGTATGAAAATCTGAAATCCCTCACCAACACATTTCTGTTAAATCTGGCTCTCTCTGATCTGATTTTCACCTTTGGCCTGCCTTTCTGGGCCTACTACTACATGTATGGCTGGACTCTTGGAGATTTTGCTTGCAAAGCAGTTAACTATGTGTTCTACACGGGATATTACAGCAGCATCATCTTCCTGACAGTTTTGACTGTCCACCGCTACATGGCCGTGGTTCACCCCTTGTCGGTGGTCATGTCTAGGAAGAGCCTGCACTGCTACGTAACATCAGTTGTCATCTGGATCATCAGTCTTTTCGCTGCCGTCCCACAAGCCATGTTCAACTCTGTAGTGTACAGCCCTGTTGAACTAATAATAGAGGATCAAAATAACAGCACCAATGTTCTGCAGCTTTGTGATTTTGATGGTGAAATTAATTGGAAGCTTGAAACTATATACCTGCAAAATTTCATTTTCGTTGTTGCATTTGTGATCATTACATTTTGCTACACTGTGATCCTGGCACGGCTGCTTCGACCAACATCTCACACTCGTAAGAAGACAGTGCAGCTCATCCTCTTCATAGTGGTGTTTTTTTTCTTGGGATGGGGGCCATACAACGTGGCCATATTTCTGGACTCTCTTATTGCATGGGGAATCTCTCCTTTTATTGAGTGTGACATCAGTAAATCTATAGACTATTGGATCTACATCTCTCGGATGATGGCTTTCTCACACTGCTGCCTGAATCCTGTGTTTTATGTTTTTATGGGGATAAAATTTAGAAACCACTAAAAATGTTAATGGACTTTCTGTAAGAAGAACAATGAGCCTCAGAATCGAAACAGCAGGCTTATTTACTCCAACGGCGAAGAAAAATCAATGTATTAGACATCTATGCCTAAAAATAACTCCAAAACAATAAGTTTACAACTGATTTTCAGCAACAAAATGAAAGCAATGTGAAGTGTCTGTACTGTAATTGAACAAACTTTTAAAAATGTTCCAATCAATTATATTACTAAAATTGCATGTAAAAAAAGCTCTAAAAATCTGATGCAATTTTACAAGAGCTTATGTACATTTATTGTGTTAAATTCATTTGCAATATATATTTGCGTTCTTTTACACATTAATACTTGATGCAACAAATGATGAACAAATAATATAAGGGTGTATATAATAAACATGTTAGCTGTGATCACATGTTCTTAACTACATTTGTCATTATGCATGTTTCACATTATTCACATTTTCCCAATTAGATTTACTTTAAATAGCTTTACTAAAATAAATATGCAGTTTAAAAAGAAATTGAAACATTTGCAGTTTCTCCTCTTTTACACTTGGAACCAGTCTCAAACTGAGTGAATCATTATCATTTATACTTCAATATAGTTCTGATTTATTAATGTTTTTGGAATAAATATTTCCCTGCACTTCTGTCACAAATGTCATTTATGAGCCACAAACAGTAAAAATATTTTGCACCCAACCACATTTCTAAGCTTTTTGGAGTAAAATATGTATAAATTAAATTAAAACAATTATAACATGGGTACATTGTGCACTTGTCAGGAAACACCTGTCAGGATGTACTGCCACTATGGGTAACATATTTCGTGAGGACTAATCTAACCCTAACCCATGATCTTAAAATTATGCAAATATAGCGTGATTTCTGTTTTGAAACTAAATTAATGCAATGTAAAATGTTTGCATGTTAGCTATGGACTTAAACTCAGGTTTCTTTGGGTGTTTTTGGCAAGCAACTTTGAAAAACAAATTATTTTTTTCAATAAAATTTTTACAATAATAGTGAAATAAGTCAATGCATCAAATTCTCCTGGAATTAAGTTCATAAATTGATATATCTACACACTTGGAAAGGCTAAACTTGAACATTAGCATGTATTGTTCAATACTGTTCTTTATAAGCTGAATTCTTTTGAAAGCTTTCACTGCAGAATGTACCTGGGCCTTTTCTGTCTACAATGTGTTGAGTCACAAAGAATAAAGATAATTGCAGCTTGTTTCTCGTACATGCAGGGATTCTGAGCTATAGTTCAGTTCACCACAAATTTAACACTAGCAGTCATATGTGGTTAGCTGATTCAGTGTGGTCCCCTGGCATGCATTCTGGTTATTATTCCAGGAAAAACAAATGAGTGTAAACTTTTCTCAGGGGACTTACTCTACCTTGACGTGTGTGCTTTGACATGGAAATACTATGCAGCATTGTTAATAAATTGTCTAGACTAATAGTCCAATGTCTTTTGTGTGTAGTATGTTGTGTCTTTGCCATTCTCAAAAAGAATTGAAAAAATGATGATTTTTCAAACAAATTTCCCCAACACTTCCCGTCTGCCACTGGTTGAAAAGCAGAATCAGCTGTTTCAGGGATGCAAATGCAGCAAAGCAATGTGACTAAGGCAGCATTAACAGAACACCATTTTCATCTAAAAATGGAAATCATTTTTAATGTGTTTTGGCCATTCATTAACAGGACAACTGTTAAACTACAAAAGTGTAAACTACAAAAACACGAATTTGTGAATATAGGTGTGTAGTGCTTCTTTGCAAAGTAACATCGCCATCTACTGGCCTGGCAGCATAAAACAGCGTTTTTAGTCATTTTCACGGATCGATGTGAATAGGGATCGTTTTGACAAAGTTGTCGCCTCATTAGAGAATTAATAGAGTATTAGTTGACTGGTACAGTTAGGGTTAGAATAAGTTGACATGTAGTTACAAAGTTACTTATAGTCAGTATAATAAAATATTCGATTCAATATGCGAGAGGTTAGAAAGTATCCTCATTTGTACAACTCTAGCATGAAAGAATACAAAGATATTTACATGGGTTCTAACTTGTGGCGAGAGATTGCTCAAAACTGTGTTCTACAACAACGCCTGTGTATGTTTTGCAAGGCTGTGTGTTAAACTGTGTGCGTACACTAGCGTACGCGTAAAAAAATGAAGTATACCCAGGGCTTAAAGAGATGGCAGATATTAAAGCTGCAGTCTTTAAGTTTTGTCTTTTTGTCGCCATCTCTGTTTGAAACCTGCAATTGCATTTATTTGCCAAATTATCATCTTTACGTGGGCTGTGCATCGGCACTGCTCCTTAGCGTGGATGAATCTAATGTTTTGAGGAGAATGTGTGGCTGTCAGTCACCACACCGTTGGATACTGTACAGGTACTTCAGAATCACAGACTGTAGTCTTGGAAGTATGACCAAAATAAGAATTTTCACCGGAAAATGTCATCTGAACAAGTAACAATTCTACCACTTTTGTTGTGACCAACTGAGAAAAAAAAGCATTAGGCTACAATAAATCGTGCTACCAGTCATATCACATCAAACTGTGCAAATTATTATTATTGTTATACTTTGTTCTCAAATTGTTAATGTTAACAACATCAGCATTGCGTGACTATGTGTATACAGTGTGTATTAGCATTACCTAATCTCTAATTGTCCATTTGTCATATATAATCCGCCATCAAAATGATGTTTAATTATTGCAGCTGCTGTGAGAAAAGTCTATAAATGATCCGCCACCTGCAGCATCCTCACCATAGACTGTATAGATCCTTACATGCGATATAGCCTACTGGGACTCGTTCTTCAAGTAAACAGACCTGATGGCATGCTCGAATTTCCCGCGGAAACCTACCAGTACCACCCGAATTAGAAAAAATTATTACAAGCCAGTGGTGGACAGTAGCGAAGTATTTTTACTTCGTTACTGTACTTAAGTATCTGTACTTTACTTGTATGATAATTTCAGAATTTTGTTACACTTCAAATGATGGTCGTTATAATCAGCTTATACTCATTGATCTAGCTGTGGATCCTCTACGTCATGATTGTAAGGAGAACGTGAACGTTGTACGGCATGTCTTCCATCTCATCTCACGTTACGTCTTCTCGGCCAATCATCGTGGAGAATGACAGAATGACTCTCTCTCACGAGCACGAGTTAACTTTCCTGCCGCAGCGCTTTTAGTCAGTTGTTTCCCACTGAGGTACTTAGTTACCTCTGTGAAGTTGGCACCCCATGAAACGAAATAATCCCCAAATAATAATCCCCATTATTTTTTTGGTCGTGTGACATCATTCTCCACCCCATGTCTTTCAAATCGCTTCAAACCGGTGCCATTCGTTTGTGCTCGATTTGTGCTGGTTTGTGCCGTTAAAACAAACACTGTAACTGTTTTCCTTCCACAGATATAACAAATATAATTCGGGAGCTAATTAAAAGAAAGACTTAAAATAATAATAATAATAATAATAACTAGAATGTACATTTCCTGAAGAAAATGTGAATGGTGCAATGGAAGTCTATGGAACTTGTTGCTATGGTGCTCTATATGGTTGCTAGGGCGTGGCTTGATATCTTCACAATGATCCTGAGAGACTGATTGGTTGCCTGAGTAAAATGAGCCCACCCCCTTGTCTCGATGACATTGTGATCCAGAGTTATGTTCAATACAAAATCCCTATGTAATTTTCCATAGTAGGAAAAACACAGTTTCATGGGCACGGCTTCACCATAGTATGTGTATGGGGCAACTTTGGGCAGCTCTTGCGCCCCAGGGGTACAACTTACACCCCATTTTGAGGTATGGTCTGACAGAGCCTGCAAGCCTCTTCAAACGTGGTAACCCACATGTTTCTACGAAATCCTCGTTAGGAGCTATGACTCGTCAAAGTTCATTGCAATGTTAAATCTATGGGATTTTTCAACCAATTTTTCGCCCGCCGGACGAACATCGTACACCCGATCGCTTAGAAAAGTCACAGCACACCTCTCCTCGGTCGATTTGACACCTCATTCATGGGTCTATGACAAATGCTGCGGGAGGAGTAGCGCACAGAAATTTTAGTGGAAGAAGAAGAAGAAGAAGGATAAGTATGCACAATAACAATAATGATGCTTTGCCTTTGGCAAGCACCATTAATAAAATACTATATATTTGCATACATTTTCAAATACATAGCTATTTGATGTTTAACGTATTTCTGCGCCCCTCAAAAACGTTAAACAATGCATAGGAAAGTCTGCCTATACGGAAAAGATATGTTCTCTGAGACTAAATAAAAAATCATGTTTGCAGGGCAATTTACAGGTTGTTAGACACATCAGAGAAGTGAAATTTTTTATTAATTATTGTGCAATCAAGAAACTCACAGGAGCGCGTATATAACATTTTAACACATCATCGCTTCACATCTTCCGCGGAGAAAGATAAAATGCTGCAACTAACAGGCCCTGTGGAATCTTGTGGAATTGCTTATGCTCAGATTATTTCATCATCTAACTGCAAAATGCAATAACAATACAGCTTTAAAACAAACACAGACTTTAATCACTGTCCATGTAAAGTATAGGTGAGGCTATTTTCTTTAAATAAAATAACAATAATAATAATGAAGAAAAAAACCCATAAATACACTGTACAAAGTGAATTGCAATTTTTACATTAAATAGAGCGAGTTAATGGATAAAATTAGTTTTGTTTATAAATTAATTCATATAGGTTGATTTTTTGAGTCCTTGTTTTTTTCCCTTCTTGACTGAACCAGTTAATTAGGCCAAGATGTTTAGATTAGCCTACTTGATGTTTAGATGTTTAGATTGACTGTTTTATTTTGATAATAATCAGGCTGCAAAATCAAGTTTGCAATGCTAAAATGTGTGTGTGTGTGTGGCGCCGGCGAGATCAAACATTGTTAAATGGCCTACTCCATCATTTTTGATCACAAAGTAAGACAATGTTCGCAGCCACAAAGTGTTTACTTTTATTTGTGCGTTCACTATGAAAACAGAATGTAAATGAAACTACAGGATGCGCTTTCTCATCTCGGTTTCCTGACTTGTGTAGCGCCGCACCTTGCAACAAAAATAAATTCAGCAGCACAGACTTGTCGCAAAGTTTTTCTTTCGTTTTGTTAATCTGTAAATTATTTAATGTGGAATTTAATGTTTGATGTTTAATGTTTGATGTGGAAAAGGCATTTTCTGTCTTTAACCCAATTTTAGCTTTTCTTGAGCTAGGAATTGACCACCATTGATAAAATTAAACAAATCATCAAATACAAATCACACAGGCTGCTTTCTGTATTTTTATAGCACTAAAATGTTACAGATATTAACAGAAAGATACTCCAAAAACATACAACAACACCAATAACTGATGGATCCTTTATGGTAATACATATGACATGGTACGACTACAGTGCAATGCAAATAGTAAATATAAGAAAGTGAGAATAGTAAATAGTTTGTTATACACTATATATAAGAAATAGTTTATGTAGTATATAGTAATATAGTCAATAATAAAGTATATAATTTTGTCAATAAACAAACAGTGTACAGCAAATAAAATAGTAATGAATAGAACGATTATATAATAGTATAAGTACAATAATATAATATCATAATAATATATTGATAATAGCATATAGTATAATAATACTATAATAATAACAATAAGAATATGTAGTATCATTTACAGAATACAGACAATAATATAACAGCATAAGATTGATAATCTCAAGTGGTATAATATAATAGTATTGGTATAATAATAATAATCGCAAATACAATGTAATATCAATTGCAGAATAATATAGACAATAATAAAAATAGTAAAATAAATAGTGACTAGTACAATAATAATATAGTATTGGTATAATAATAATAACAACAACAACAGGCTATATATTTTCCATCAATCTCTTGGAAATGGTAAGAACAGTGCACTGACAGGCTCTCCTCAGCTTTCCTTGTGGCTTGTGTAGCTCTGGTTGCAACGGGCTAAAAAGGAAATAAAAATATAAACAAATCACCATTTAATGGCAAACTATTAAATAATCTAAAAAGACAAACCTATTCTTTGTAGATTAATCGGGAAACTTCCCTTCTAGCTACTTCCCACTGTCTCCTCAACTCGTTGTCTTTGGGAAACCTTAAATGTGTGAGAAGCTAGCCAACTAACTAACGTTACAGTAAGATTCACAAAATGTCAGTCACCTAGCCGAAACGAGTACTTGTCATTCGGTTTTAAGTCGGTTTTAAGAAAATAAAGATGCAGGAAATTTAGTTTATAAAATAAGATATTATATATAAGCTAAAACTATATTAGAAATCATGTAAACTCATGTCTGAACTTTCACAGCGACATCGCTAGCTATTTTAGTCTGACTGACTCCGGTGGCCAACTACTATCAATATAATTATATAATGACCAAATACAACCAGAAACAAAACACAGTCTTACCTGTGAAAGGTCATTCCCTGAGACCTTTTTTCAACTGTGCAGCGATTTGTACACCCCCAAGCAGCACACGAGGCAGGCATTTTTCTTAATTCCAGTTTTGAGCAGTGTTGCCAGATTGGAAATGTCCAAGTATCGTACCAGAAGCTCAAAATTATCGTATTTGGAAGAAAATGATCGTACACGAGTTTTTAGTATAGGTAAATGAACTAACTAACGATTTTTACAACAGAATGAATCAATACTGAACTTACTTAGGGTGGACAATCACACTATTTTAGCTGCTGTACAGCCAAAATGATGTTCCCTCTATCTCTGTAAAGCTATAGCCTACTTTGACACAATCGGCATTGTAAAAAGCACTATATAGCCTAAATAAAGGTGACATGACGAGTCAAACGTACAGAATACAACTATTTATCTAGACCAACAACTTTTTGACATGACCTGCAAATTACCACAATAATTACCACAATAGATAAATAACTAGGCGTACCTCAGTGGGAAACAACTGACCTAAAAGCGCTGCGGCAGGAATGTTAACTCGTGCTCGTGAGAGAGAGTCATTCTGTCATTCTCCACGATGATTGGCCGAGAAGACGTAACGTGAGATGAGATGGAAGACATGCCGTACAACGTTCACGTTCTCCTTACAATCATGACGTAGAGGATCCACAGCTAGATCAATGAGTATAAGCTGATTATAACGACCATCATTTGAAGTGTAACAAAATTCTGAAATTATCGTACATTTTTTTCATTATTGATCGTACATCGTACAAAGGTCAAAATTATCGTACAAATACGATAATTATCGTACGTCTGGCAACACTGGTTATGAGTGTTATGGGAACGTTGCCCCACACAATATGGCGACGCCGTTGACGTACAGTCCAGAGGCCAATAGGGCGTCTAGTGTTTATTATAATGTCTATGGGCGTTTCATCCACACGGATCCGGCGTTTTCGGAAGGTAAAACCGCTGTTTTTTGAAACCAGGTCCCAGAGTGGATAAATCTGAAAACGGCGCCCTTGTACAGCCAATCCGTATATGTTGTGAAAGGATGATGTTATCACCCCACGTGTCAACCCTAGTCAGTCACCGCTAACAGCACAAAACAGCAACAACAACAATAATAGCGTACTACATGCGTGTGTTCGTGCTGCAGAAGCTACCGCACCTAAAGCTTTATTAAAATAAAGCTTTATTTCTAAGTATTACTAAAGTGTGTATACAGCGCGCAAGGTTTATGCACATGCTCCAAGTCTTATTCTTTGTTTTTAGTGTATCTCTATTGCAGAATTACAGCGCCACATACTGATCTGGTATGTATACTACATCGTTTTGAGTCGTTTCAGTGGTTTCATGTGTACGCAGATATTTCTTGAGGCGAGGAAGAAAAAAAAAGATCGGATGGGTAAAGATCTGGCTTCGTGTGGACGTAGCCTAACTTGCCGCTTCAAATAACGGTTGTATCGATTACACTAGGAGGCGACAAGTGTCTGTTAAAATGTATTTGACATTGAATGATTCATTTAAAGGATTTGTTCAAAAACATTGATTCATCCAGTAATGAAACAAGTGAAGTAGTTATGAGTGAGTCATTAAATCATTCATTCAAACCCATTTCATTAAATGAATTAATTAAATATTTTTAAATAGACTGCAGCAATTAATATTTTGTCCTCTAGTAAATAATTATACGCAATTTTGTTTAGTTGTCTATTCAGAATCATGGGAGAATCATGATCTCTATTTGAAACAAACAAAATAAATCTTGATTCTCATTTTATCCTTTTATCTTTTAATTAAAATAACACATGCACGTTCATGTTCCCCGCTGCTGTTGCAATTTTTAAAAATGTTATGTATTAAGCCCTATATGTTTTGTCTGTTTTTATATTGTTTGTTAACACACATTACATATTATGTATCTGCATCCACTAATCTTCCATCCATACTGACTATTGCTGGCTATTTGACAATTCATTATCATTCATAATCATTTTGAGCAATAGGATTATATAAAATATATAATATAAAATTAAATTATATAAGTAGCCTATATAAAATTACAAAATAAACATTCATCAATCAGTACTTTTTTACTTAAGTACATTAAAAATCAAATACTTTTGTACTTTCACTCAAGTAAAATTGAAAAGGAGCACTAAATACTTTCACTTATATTATAACTTTCACTTAGTAATATTTTATGACACGTATCTGTACTTTTACTCAAGTACTTGATTTGTGTACTTCGTCCACCACTGTTACAAGCTTACCGTTGTGAATCGGGCTAAGGTAAGGAGATAGTTTGAACACTGGCTGGTTATGTACTTGCTCAAAAATTGATTTTGGATCATTTTTAACCAAAAAAGTTACGGACTGCAACTTTAAGGAGACAGTTTACTAATACTCTAATGAGAGTTAGTAGACATGTAGTTACTTATAGTCAACAGAATGTTCAAAAGGGACCATTAAAATAAAGGGTTACCAAATTAATTTTACCTGACAACACTGTAGCTTATTTTTCTTGTACGTGCAGGAGCTCTGATGTTTCAGTTCAACGCAGCTTTAACACTAGCAGTCATATGTGGTTAGCTGCTTCAATGTGGGCCCCTGGTATGGTTTTGGTTATTAGTACAGGAAAAAACAAATGACGAGCGTAAACTTTACTCAGGGAACTTACTGTACTTTAATGCGTGTGCTCTGATATGGAAATACTATGCAGCGTTGCTAAAAAGTTGTCTAGACTAATGTTGTCTGGGCTATTAGTGACCTTAAACAGAATTGCAAAATGAGGCTGTTTTTAAATAGGTTTCCCCAACACTCAGGTTTTGGTTTTCCGTTTTTAGTACCTCGTTGATGTGTACATGTACCCTGAACTACACCACGTTTATATATTTAAGCATGGCACTGGTAATGGCAAGATAATGTATAGGCTACAAAACTGACAAGTTAGTGACTAGTTCTTCATATGACAATGTCTCAAAGATGCAGTATAGGCATTTTGTCAATAGTATTTTTAACATTATTAATGAAATAAGTGAATTTCCACAGTTATTTTTTTGTTTAAAGGGGTGGTTGATTATGATTTCACCTTTTAAACTTTAGTTAGTGTGTAATGTTGCTGTTTGAGCATAAACAACATCTGCAAAGTTACGAAGCTCAAAGTTCAATGCAAAGGGAGATATTTTATTTTACAGAAATCGCTTTTTAACGTCTACAACAAATGGCTGGTATGGACTAAACAAGCTTCTTCCCGGGTTAAACTAAAATTTACATAAACCCTGCCCCCGAGAACACCATGTTGGGCTGCTTTAGAGAAGAGGAAGAGTTGTTGTAGTAGAGTGTTGTTGCCATGCCATCATTTTACGGCAGATTGCTTTACAAATGATGATCAATTCAACGCTGGATTTGCACAAAAGATTAACATGACGGCTCATGCTAGTCGATGAGTTGAATCAACTTAACAGCAACTACATAAATTTATCCACTAACCATTCAGAAACGTCCAGATGTATTCTAAATGTTGTAACTTCTTCCTGAGTCTCTCCATCAGTGTCGACTCCGGTTTGAACAATGTAAGGCTGAACACCGTTACTGACAATCCTCATTTTGGCTGCGTGAGATTCTCCAGCTTTGTTGTTGTTGAGCAACTGAAGTGCAAGCAGTTAAAGCTCCAAAAAAAAGCGGGGGGAGCAGCAGCTCATTTGCATTTAAAGGGACACACAAAAAGGGGAAAATTTGACAAGCTATAATAAATGATCTGTGGGGTATTTTGAGCTGAAACTTCACAGACACATTCTGGGGACACCAGAGACTTATATTACATCTTGTGAAAGGTGCATTAGAAGTCCCCTTTAATAATTGTCTGAGGCCAATTTATATTATTGAAATTATATTAATGTAAAAAGAAGCAATGCAATTGCATTTTAATACTTATTTAAATATTAATATAAAAGTTTATTGGATTGCATTCATGCTGCCTCTAAAAAGACTATGAAAAGTCATTAAAAGTCTGTAAACATACCTTTTGCAAGAACTGTTACTGAAATTATCACAATCTGAAAAAGAAGCAATGCAATTGCATTTCACCCCAAGAATGTATATCCTTAAAGGAAAATAATTGTTAAGGAACTGGAATTACTAAAATTCTGCTAAATTAATATAAACGTACATTTAAATTTAAACAATTTTCACCTTGAAGTTACTAGTAAATTTAATAAATAGTATAGAAATGGCATGTAACACATTGAATTAAATGTAAAATTTTGAAATAGAAAGACTGAAATGGAATTTTCTTACTCCAATAATCTTTTTATTTACATCATTTTTTTTAATGTTTATTAATATCTATTAAGATCTGTAGACCAATGTCCCAAAAGGGTTTAAAACTTCCCAGAAGACTCATGCTTCAATGCCCAGCCACTCATTGTGAAACTGCTTGCGTTAGCAAAAGGAAATGACTACATGTACAGAAGTGTGATCTCTATTGTCACTTAGACCATTTTCATTTAACAGTTATACAACCTCTTCAATCAGACCTTGAGGTAGGCATTTCGTGTTCTTTCATTCTTGATATACTGAAGGTGCAAGAAACAGTTGCACATGACTGTGTCATGTTATGCATGACTGTAATAGTTTGATTTGAAGTTTTTGAAATAAAAAATTGCACGGTGTGAACTGCATGCTCATTTATATTTATGCTAGATGGAGCTGTCCAACTCAACCAGCAGCTATGAGGACTATTATGATTACAACGATACTGAAGATAACTTAATCAAAATGTGTGAAGTTGATGACTATAAACTGACCACAGCCGTCTGCTACGCCGTGGTTTTCTGCCTCAGCATCCTTGGAAATGGCTTCCTCATTTGTGCACTCACCTGCTACGAAGACCTGAAAAGGGCCACTAACCTTTTCATGTTCTGTTTAGCCCTTTTCGATCTTCTGTTCACACTGACGCTGCCTTTCTGGTGTGTGGAGTTTCTTCATCACTGGGTTTTTGGTGACGTCGCCTGCAAGATCATGATTGGTGCCTATTTTGTGGGAATCTACGGAAGTCTTATTCTTCTTACAGCCATGACCCTTGACCGTTTTGTTGTTGTGGTAGTGAGAAGTTATTGGCTAACACGAAGTCGAAGGCTCAAATGTTCAAAAGCTGCCTGTGTTGGTGCATGGATCATAAGTTTGATTGCTTGTCTGAGAGATTCAATAGCCTCAAAGGCACAAAATGAGCATATCCACACCTATGCTTGTAAAAGCACAAATACGGAAGATGATAAAGTGGGATATTATTCACAACTCATTCTGCTGTTCCTCATACCATTTGCCATCATTGTTTTCTGTTATACCAAAATCATTCTAACTCTCATGTCAACGTCGACCAGGCAGAAACACAGGACTGTGATATTGGTGCTGTGTATTGTTATAGCTTTCTTTATATGCTGGGGGCCGTATCATATCATCATCGTGTTGATGTCCATTTATGAATTTGATGCCTGCAAACATTATCATCTGCATGTCACGTTTGTTGTCTGCAGAATTCTGGCATTTTCTCACTGCTGCATGAACCCAGCTCTGTATATTCTCAGAGGGAAGTACAGAAATCTCTTGTCCAGCTTTTTGTTCTGCTCTCCTGAACTCAGGCATTCGGGGCCCTACAGAGGACCCACGGATCCCAGCGACTCCAGGATTCATCCGTACATGAATGAAGAAGCTATTGAAAACTGTGTAGTGAGACAAACAAACGCCACAGAGCTGGTAACGCTGTAAAAATGCAGAATGCGAACATTTATACAACATTGGATCTATTTATACCCAGAGAAACATTTTAGTACATTTAGTTATGTGTAACTTTTTCCCCCCCTAAAATGACTTTAGAGAAGTAAAATATATTCAAATTTGTTGAATTTGGTATAACCATTAAGTAATCTGTATATATATATATATATATATATATATGATTATTAAAACTAACAAATTATTATTGAAACTAATTATTATTTTATTAAATATTTAATTATAATGATTATAATAATAATTAATATGTATATTTAATAATAAAAAATATATATTTACATATTTTATTAAAAATAATCTTTTTTTATCATATTTGAAAGAGCGAAACTCTTATGGATGTGTATTAATGTTTATTTAAATTTATTTACATTTTTATATTATTTGAAAAAGCAAAACAAACTTTTGCACTCTTTCTATTAGAAATGTAAAGAATTGTAGTGGAAATTATTTGTGTTATCCCTACTGTGTTCAGGGATTTACTTTAAGATGAATTTATCTGTTAAAGAAGATGTGTGTTAATGCGTTTGGTGGTAAAGAGTGGGCTGGGCGCTCATGTGACTGAAGGGTGAAACATGCAGAACATTGATTTCTTCAGTGTCTCTATGACAGACAAGTCATATATTTTAAGGATCAATCACCACAACAATCGAGGTATTTCTTGTTTTACAACTTTATTTCATTCTCTCTTTGCTTGTATTTCCAATAGCTTTAAAGAAAATGTTCATTTAAAAAATTCTGTCATTATTTAGTTTCTCAGAAGTACCACAGCATTGGAGTACCACAACAAATCCTCTGAAGACAATCTATAGCTTTGTATAAGTACTTAGTTTGTATTTTTCACAAAATCAGTGTATATTTTCTGTTCCGGATGGCTTTAAAAGATTTGCAATTTAGTTGTATTTTATAGTGCTTTTTGATCATTATAAATAGTCAGTGCATGGAAGAGAATTGTGTAAAGATTCTACAAAACGTATAATTTTTTTGATTCTTGTAAAAAAAAAAAACAGCATTAACATTACATACAGTTCATTAGTGAATAAATAAGTGAATAATGACCATTTGTATATGGTTTTTGATATGATCTTTTTGCATAATATTTTATTAGTTACATTATTATTGTCACTTTACCCCGAAAGAAATGGCCTTTAAAGGGTTAGGTCACCCAAAATGAAATGAAATTTCTGTCATTAATTGCTCACCCTCATGCCGTTCCACACCCGTAAGACCTTCGTTCATCTTCGGAACACAAATTAAGATATTTTTGATGAAATACGAGAGGTTTCTGATCCCCGAGAGTAAGCAACGTAATTACTACATTCAAGGTCCAGAAAAGTAGTAAAGACATCGTTAAAGTAGTCAACGTGACTACAGTGGTACAACCTTAATGTTATGAAGCGATGAGAATACTTTTTGTGCACAAAAACAAAACAAAAATAACAACTTTATTCAACAATTTCTTCTCTACCCTTTCACATGCGTGTGATGCTGACGCAGGAGCCGGCCAATAAGGAGTCGGCGTTCTGACGTAGAACCCGGAAGTGCTGCACTGTGTTTACTACATCAACAGCATAGTAAAGCGTAATAAAGTCGTTATTAATGTTTTGTTTTTATGCACAAAAAGTATTCTCATCACTTCATAACATTAAAGGCCCAATGAAGTGCCTTAGAATGCGCAGCATTATTCAATGTGTTGACGTAATTTCGACAGAAACTTTAAGGTTGAACCACTGTAGTCACATGGACTATTTTAACAATGTCTTTACTACCTTTCTGGACCTTGAATGTGGCAATTACGTTGCTTTCTTTTGGGGACCAGAAACCTCTCAGATTTCATCAAAAATATCTTAATTTATGTTCTGAAGTTGAGCAAAGGTATTACGGGTGTGGAACGACATGATGGTGAGTAATTAATGACAGGAATTTCATTTTTGGGTGAACTAACCCTTTATACAATTTTCACTAAGAAATTGCTTGTAAATTTCACAAATAATTACAATGAAATGACAAATAACACAGTGCGAAATTGAACTACAAAGACTGAAATAGTATTGTACTCCAATAATCTTTATTTACAACTTCAATAAAAACTTTTTTTACAGTGTACAGACGATATGATGTATGGAGAGACTTTCCACAAGGACTTTAATTCCAGCTATGATTATGACATGAACTACACATATGTGGATTATCCTTTGATTACATTAGAGGAAGAGAATTTTTCACTGGCGATGATCAATGCCATTTGCTACAGTCTCATCATCTGCATCAGTCTACCAGGAAATAGCTTTTTGCTTTGGGTGGTCTTGAAGAAGGTGGGTTTGAGCAGCTCTGCTGACTGCTTGCTCCTCCATCTGACAGTGTCCAACTTCATCTTCACCTTCACATTGGTGCCCTGGACCATTACTCACATCTGGGGATGGATCTTTGGGAAAATGGCCTGCAGGCTGTTCAGCTGGTTCATCTTCTTGGGCCTTTACAGTTACATGATGTTCCTCACAGTTATGACTGTCCATCGATATGTGGCGGTCGTGTATCCGGTGTTCGCTTCGTCTGTAGGCAGTCGTAGCAGACTGTACACGCACGTCTCATCTGCTGCGGTGTGGTTGATCTCGGTGGGCTTCAGCCTGCCTGAAATGATCTTCTCTGATACGAAGGACAGTTCTAATGGTGTCTTTTGCATTCACATTTACAACTCAATTTTTATGGAGTTATTTGGATATTTCACTCAGATAATTCTGTTTTTCCTGCTGCCATTCTTGGTTATCGCGTTCTGCTACACCCGAATGGGATTTACAATCCATCAGAGCCGCATCAGAAGCAGAAACCATGCTGCATGTATCACCCTAAGCATCGCCGTGGGATTCTTCATCTGCTGGGCGCCATATAACATCTTCCTCTTCCTCTTTTCCTTGAAGTCTTTAGGCGTCCCTGCATTCAGGCAGACAGTGTGGGAAAACGCTGGGGAGAACACCTACAGTATCACGCATATTCTAGCGTATTCCCACTGCTGTCTGAACCCGCTCGTCCACATCTTTGGAGGGAAGAAGTTCAGGAGCTTCCTGCCATGGACCAGAGGCTTTCGTCGGCTCCCACAGAGGTTCAGCACTCAAACGTTCAGCAATCAGAGCAGCTTCTCAGGGCAGTTTCATCTCTGAAGTCAAGGTCAAGTGTCATGATATCATGAGGTGTGTTCGACTTCATGAGGCGCATGCTGGTTAGATTTTTTGTCCGACTTGAGATGGTGCCAATGCCACGTCATGATACACTTCCAAAAGGGGGGTTTGCAGTGATGCCACAGAAGAACCATTTTTGGTTCCCCAAAGAAACTTTCAACGAACAGTTCTTAAAGGAATAGTTCTCCCAAAAAAATATAAATTCTGTCATCATTTACTCACCCTCAAGTTGTTCCAAACCTATATGAGTTTCTTTCTTCTGTTGAACACAAAAGAAGATATTTTGAAGAATGTTGGTAGCCAGACAGTTGACGGTAGCCAATGACTTCCATAGTATTTTTTCCTACTATGGAAGTCAATGGCTACCATCAACTGTTGATTACCAACATTCTTCAAAATATCTTCTTTTTAGTTTGGGGGGTGAGTAAATGATGACAAAATTTAAATTTTTGGGTGAACACTTTATTTAGTGTGGGCTATCAGCATTATAACAGCTAAAAACTCTTTGTAATCTTAATGTTACATTGTGTCATGTTTATCAAAATAAAACTGAAAAAATATAGACCTAACTTATAAATATTATAGGCTTATGTTGAACTTTATTCTCATACATATTATGCAGTACATAAACTACTGAATGAGAAGTGAAAAGGTTTGAAACGTGTGTATTTAACAAATATTGCTCTATTGAATGCATTCTGGATGCACTACATCCGCCATGTTGTCATTATCACGTGACCTACCAGCGTCAGTTGCGTCACTTCACTGCCATTCACAAAATCCTCTCCCGTGGCCTCATGGGATAGTAAAGTGTCCATAGTATGCACTCTTCAGAATCTCGCCGGAAGTGGTAGCTCATCTGGGTACTTTTTGCCTACTCATATGAGTACTGTGAATTCTGACATATTCTTTTGTCACATAGGCCTACTTTTTTTTTGCCCACTATATAGTTTAGTATAAAAAGTATGCGATCAAACATTAACTAACAATGAGCAGGACAATTTTTGCAGTAGCCTATTTATTAATCTTTGCTAATGTTAGTTAATAAAAATACACTGTTTTTTTTTAGTTCATGTTAAATATAAGTATTATATGTATTAGTAAAGGTTGAAATTAACATTAACTGAGATTATTAAACGCTTAGAAGTATTTTTCATTGTTGGTTCATGTTAACTAATGTTAACAAATAAAACCTAAACACTTGTAAAGTGTTACCTGAATGTCACAGATTAAAACTTAAGCATGGACCAAATTCTTAGAAATGCAATGTAAATGTTGCTTTATAATTTTTTTTATTTATTTTTTTTTTTTTATGTTGACATAAAACAGTTTGAATTAACCTTAAAATCATAAAATATCTATAAAAATACTTGACACAGATAGCATGCAATGCATGTTTTATGGTTTTCTTGTCATATGGTCACAAAATGGCTTTCTGAATGTTGGTTATTCAAAAACAAAATGGCTTCACTGCTTATTTTTTTTTAAAGAAGATATCACAAAATAGCCATTATACCAAACTTCTTAGTCTTTTTTTTCCCCAAGATTTTTTTTTCTGGATAGTTACACCACCTACACATATTTGCCTTTAAGTCCCCCAAAACTCAAATGAAAACATATTTATCATATGTGTATTGAAGTAACTGTCTTTATGAATGTAATGTATTTTGAATAACATAATAGGTCTGGAAAATAGAAAAGAGTGTCAATGAATTACAAGTATTACAGTAATATGTGTATGCTTGAGTTTGTTGAGTTTGGAGAAGTGCTTATTTACGTGACTGTAATGTGTCAAACATTTTCTGAAAGAGGAACAGAGAAAAAAAAGCAGATGGAAAACCAAGTGTGACAGCAGAATATTGAAATGGATCATTTTCCACTATTGAGTAAAAAAAGAAAAAACTAAAAAAAGAAAGAAATGTCTTATGAGAAGGTTTTAGTAGGTCTCTGGTATGCAAAATAACTGTGGTTAATTCCTTTTAGTATCCAGAAGGTGGCAATAGTGGTCAACAAGTGAGACATTTGGCATTTTGACTTACATTCTTCAAATGTAAGTTTTATTACAGTGTTATTTTGTCCAATACCATTTGGACACACTTCTTTTTTCATAATTAATTTTGCAGAAATGTTAAAAGAATAGCAGCAGAGACAGAAAGCAACATAAAAGCACCATTAAAATACTTGTGCACTAAATCTGAAGTCATATATAGGTTTGTATGAAAAACAGGCCAAAAGTTATTCACTGTAAATCTTGCCTTAAAAATCCTGCTTCACTCTTATGGTTACCATTCACTTTGACTGTATCAAAACAGAGCATCTTGGACATTGTATACCACAGAAAAAAGGAAGTCATGCTTTGAATTACATGAGGCTGAACTTGAGCAAGATCTTTACATTTTATTGTGTAATTTAGCTGAACTTTAGCTTCTTAACATCAAAGTTAATATTGTATTTTTGTTTAATGGATATTTTTTGTTACCAAAAAAAAAAAAAAAATAGTTTGAAATCAAGCAATAACTGGTGGACCCCCTGCTGCAGACGCCTGGAATCATTTCAATTCACAGTGAATAAATGTAGTTTGGATTATTTGCCAGTAAACCGTCCAGCCCAGATGACAAGAGCATGACTGACAGCTCTCTGCTTCAGATATGATCAATGGAGTATTTCATATGAATGTGTCTCTGCATTCTGAATATCACAGATATACTCCAAGGCATCTTTAATATAACACCTAACGTGATTATGTGTGATATCCGTCTAATATAGCCTGATATATCTCATTCAGCACAACTCAGTTTCCCACACCGTCTCTGTCCTGATCTGACTCATAAAACTCCCAAACCACAAACCTCTAACAGACGGCAGTCAATTGCTCTCCTAGACACAGACTTGAGTGATTTACCACAAATTCAAATCAAGCTGAATATGTATATGAAGTCTTTGTACCAGAACATTATCGCCTGGTTTCACATACAAGGCTTAAACCTAGCCCCAGACTAAACTGCATGTTTGAGCTGTTTTAACTGAAAGTATCTTGCACTGACAAATCTTAAAATATATCAGTGCCTTTGTTTTGTCTCAGGATGTACACCAGTAATGTTTTTTTTCTAAGGCACGTTTATAAAAGCTGTCATAATTTCACTAAGGCCTTATCTATTACGGTTTCCACAAAAATATGAAGCAGCAGAACTGTTCCACATTGATAATAATCATAAATGTTTCTTGAGCATCATGTGACACTGAAGACTGGAGTAATGATGCTGAAAATTCAGCTTTGATCACAGGAATAAATTATATGTTAAAGGATTAGTTCACTTCAGAATTAAAATTTCCTGATAATTTACTCACCCCCATGTCATCCAAGATGTTTATGTCTTTCGAAAAGAAATGAAGGTTTTTGAGAAAAACATTCCAGGATTTTTCTCCATATAGTGAACTTCAACAGTTACCAACGGGTTGAAGGTCCAAATTGCAGTTTCAGCGCAGCTTAAAAGGCTCTACACGATCCCAACCAAGGAATAAGGGTCTTATCTAGCGAAACGATCGGCCATTTTCTAAAAAAAATAATAATTATATACTTTTTAACCACAAATGCTCGTCTTGCACTGCTCTGCGATGTGCCACGCATTACGTAATCACATTGGAAAGGTCACGCATTATGTAGGCGGAAGTACCGAGCAAGCATTTACAAAACAAACATTCAAAGACTAAGTCAAATGCCTACAAAAAAGGTAAAACAATGATTTCGAATGATTTTGAAGTTGGAGGAGAAAATGAGATGGAGTTTTTCGCCCTACCGTGGTACTTCCACCTTCCCATTGAACTCTGTTGAAGTCCACTATATGCAGAAAAATCCTGGAATGTTTTCCTCAAAAACCTTAATTTCTTTTCGACTGAAGAAAGACATAAACATCTTGGATGACATGGGGGTGAGTAAATTATCAGGAAATTTTAATTCTGAAGTGAATTAATCCTTTAGCATATATATTTAGATAGAAAACAGTTATTTTAAATGGACATAATGTTACTGTTTTCACTGTATAAATGTAGCCTTTGTAAGCATAAGAGACTTCTTTTAAAAACATTAAAAAATCTTACCGATCTCAAAATTTTGAATGGAAGTGTATAATCTTTTCTCTTTCCATAAGACGATATGTGCATACTGTACTAATACCCAGCACTAGTCTGACAACACGTCTGCTTTGACATTTCAGCAGTGTTAAAGTGACAGTCTGTTTATAGCTCTGACATGCCTCGCTAAATGTCCTTGATCGTGCTGTTTCACCAAACATGGACAACTGTGATTGAGCTCTTGCTCATAACAGAAATAACAGCATGAGTTATATTTTACATTCCTCAGTGTTTTCAGAGCTTCATGTAGAAGCAGAGGCACCTGCTATTCACCTATGCAGCGTGCAAAATAATGTTATTTCCATCAAAGACCTTTGAAATCTTCTCAGCTTTGAACGGAAATGGTTTCTCATCGTCGGAAAAGTTGAGAACAGACAAACCTGTTCACTGCATCTGTTTACAAGTTTCTTGAAAGACGCGGTCCTTTACCATACTGTACCTCTCTGGCAAATGTGTGCTCAGATTATAGCCAGGAGCCAAACAGATGTTGTTTTCTGCTCAATAGAGTCTCATTAGACCTTCTTGTTCTTACCTGCTTTCCTCCTGTCTTTATTTAACAGAGTTTGATTTTTTGTTTCTTTTACTGCCTTTTAATGCCCTTGTTTCCTGAAAGTCTATAGTTTAGATAACAAGCAAATTCCTGTCTTCCTTCCTTGATGTTATTTTTCATAAATGTTAGGTCTGGGCAAAATGTCACATTTGACAAATTGAAAATTTTATAGAATTGATAAATTATAATATCTCTTAGCAAAAACAAGGGTTTGATGGCTTTTTATTTTTATTTATTTATTTATTTATTTATTTATTTATTTATTTTTCATGTTTCTTCATGTTTCACGACCTATACTACTGCATGATATTTAATGGCAGGATCCCATTATGACAACTTACCCCATACAGTGTGACAACATGTTCCACCATTAAGTTTGATGAGATGTTCACTGGAGTAAAAAGTGTGACAAGTAGCTTTCTTATACGATTTTTAAAAACTTTATTCTCATATTCTGCAAATAATACCATAAAAATTGTTATATTATATAAATAATATAATTTCTGTATATATATATATATATATATATATATATATGACATTGACATTATTATATGTATTATATATTTATAATAATATAAATATAATATAAAAGTCTTATTATGAATGATATCTTAAGAATTATAATATAATATAAAAATTAAAATTATGTTATATTATATAAATATTATAATTTATGTATGTATGTGTGTGTGTATATATATATATATATATATATATATGTCTTATAATAAAAAATATAGAAATATATGGATATAAAAATGAAATTATAAAAATAAAAAAATAAAAAAATATAATATAAAAATCCTATTCTTATATTCTGCAAATACTTATAAACACATACTTATATTATATAGCTAATATAATTTCTACATACATACATACATACATACATATATATATATGTATATATGTATAAGAAATATATAGATATAAAAAATGATTTTTTTATATTATTATACGTATTATTTACTAAATATAATAATATAATAAAAATATAATAATATAAAAGTCTAATTATGAATGATATGTTAAGAAGTATAATATAATATAAATATAATATTAAAAAAATCTTATTTTCATATTCTGAAAAGAATAACATAATTATATTTTATAGAACATAATATACAACACTGTTTATATATTTACCAGGAGAAAATTGTAAGTCCGAACATTTAGAACAGTAAAACATGTGGTATATTTAATATCCATAGCATAAATGGTGCAGTGTGAGTTTTAAGTCCTGGACCGTTAGGGGTTTGTTCAAATCCACCCTAAGTACGCCTTAGCAAGCGCTAATAAATTAGACTGTTCTGGTTATAATGAGGAAGAGATTAGTATAAAAATCCTTTAGAGAACAGATGTCTATCGGCTTCAATCGATGCCACACCTGGTTATTAAAATGCATCGTTTCATAAGCAAGACCTTTGAGTGAGCAGAGAATAATTCCTTTGATATTTAGAACAGAAGAGTTTTGTTTTAGTAAGATGAGTCTCTAATTCTCTGTCCTGGCAGTTAAATTAAAATCATGTAAATAAAGAGTTGCTGCTGTTGTGCAGAACATCATGATAGGTATTAAAAAATCATGAAGAAATGAATATAGTTTGAGCCTATATTCCATAGTTCTGCTCTCTGACCCTGTCGAGTAGCTGTGCAGTGTGACTCATGTTTTTGGTTTGATCAAGGATGATTTGAACACTGTGTTTCACTCCAATCTGCTCTCAATTAACCCTGATGTCCTCCGAGGTTTGCCTGAGGCATATGCACCTCTTTCCCTCTCATATACAATAAGGACTCTGTAAACATATTTTTAAATCTATTTATAATTGTTGTTTTTTTTTCACATATAATAATATAATGTATTTTTTGTATATATATTTTTCTTCATGCATTATATATATATATATATATATATATATATATACCCCAAATACTTACATTGAAAGAAGACATTGAAAACTATGAGTTAGTTAAAATACAGTTGTGTTCCAAATGACACATTAAACACTGGTATACACTATGTACTTATGCACTATGTACTCAGCCGTGTAGTGTAGTAGTGTATGAATTTTATAAGGTTATTTTGTCATTCAACAAGCTCAAGATATTTTCACAGGTTTAATTCTACGAATAAAATACATAATACCCTCTTGTGGTTTTTTAAAAGCTTTCACTTGTCTTGTAAAAGGTGGTTGCTAACAAATGGCTAAATGGGGCTACAGAGGTTCCCGGGGTCATTAACGGTGCGTCCGAAATCGCGTACTGAGCAGGTACTACATTTGAATTTGAACTTTAAAAAAGTACATTCTATATAGTATGTGGATAGTATGAATGTAATCTGGACGTACTACATGCGCCATGTTGTCATTATCACGTGACTTACCAGCGTCAGTTACGTCGCTTCACCTCCATTCATAAATCAGAATCATCAGTGCATCATGAAATGCACACTTCAGAATCTCGCCTGAAGTAGTAGGTCATCCGGGGACTTTTCGGCTACTGTTTTTCGAATACTATGCAATCGGACATACTACTCTGTTGGCGTACTGTTTTTTACATGCTATATAGTAGGGACGTATTCGATTTCGGACACAGCTTAACTCTTTCCACGCCATTTACTGAATTTTCCGTCATTTATGAGACATATTTTCACAGTTATACGGTTGGGGCGCTATTACGCATCTTCTGAAAGAGTAGAGAATCTCTGGGTCAAAATACAGGCAAAATAGAGCAGCAACAAGTGATACAAGCATTACTTATGTACGTTGTAGTCTTTGAAAAAAAAAAAAAATGTGATTGTGATTTTTGTCCAAAATGTTGCTTTTTTTATGAAACTTACCCACATTCAAATATTGATAAAAAAAAAAAAATGCATGAAGCTGGAACAAAACGTTTTTTTAAAAGCAGAGGCTATTTTGATCTATTGCACGTGCAAATATTCATACAACAACATATCCTGGGGGCCATGAAATGATCAAAATTATCAAAATGCAACTTTAAAAAAAAACGCTGGGGGTGCCAGGCAACTTTTTTAAAAAACGCTGGCGGGGAAAAGAGTTAAACATCATCAGGAACAGGAAAATTCATATACTAATAGTATGGGATAGTTCACCCAAAAATTAAAATTACCCCATAATTTACTCATGTACACTACGTGGTAGGGGTGTAAAGATACACTCAGCTTACTATTTGATAGGCCTACGTATCGCGATACTGGGTTCCCGAAACGATACGTATCATGATATTTTGAACAAAATTAAAAAATGAAACTGAAATTCAAATAACATATTTAATTCCAAAACATTAACAATTTTCAATAATGTTGTTGTACATACAGCTTAATAATGAATTTACAATATTTCAAGATTTTATTGAATCTTAATTAACAATTGACTAGGTGTCACTGAACAATAAAACTGAATTTTAACATGAAATTAGAATTGAAACCTAAGAGAACTTCTTAAAGCAGTAAAACAATGATGACACCAGAATAAAAATATTCATGATTCTAAACCTGAAAATACAGAAATATACTATAGCCTACATATGAATAATGTAAGCCTTTTTTACTGATAAATCAGACATTTGACATTAGGACCCACAAATGTTGTCCCATTGCGTTATTATACATTATACATATTCAACATTAAATATAGTAGTTTAATCTAGTACTGTTAGCCTACTGAAACTCTCTAAACTTTCATTCGTTGACTCTCATATCTTACATGATAAGAATAAACAATCTAAATCGCTTTGAATCATTATACTTCCAAAACTAAAAACACAATATGGTGAGTTAAATTACGCCAAAAATAACAAAATAGCAACTTTATTCCACAACATCTAGTGATGAGTGATTTCAAAACACTGCTTCATGAAGCTTCGAAGCTTAATGAATCTTTTGTTTCAAATCAGTGGTTCAGAGCACCAACATCACATGATTTCAGTAAACAAGGCTTTGTTACGTCATAAGTGTTTTAAAACTTCAATAGTACACATGACATTTTGGAAGTTTGATACATGCTCCGAACCACTGATTCGAAACAAAAGATTCATTAAGCTTTGAAGCTTCATGAAGCAGTGTTTTGAAATCGCCCATCACTAGATACTGTGGAATAAGTCGCTATTTTGTTATTTTTGGCGCACAAAAAGTATTCTCGTTGTTTTATAATATTAAGGTTCAACTACTGTAGTCACATGAACTGTTTTAAATATGTTTTTAGTAGCTTTCTGGGCATTGAAAAAGGGAGTGTGATGCAGGCCTTACTGAGTCATCGGATTTTATTAAAAATTTCTTAATTTGTGTTCCGAAAATGAACGAAGGTCTTACGGGTGTGGAACGACATGAGGGTGAGTAATTAATTTTTGGGTTAACTATCCCTTTAAAGCTGCGGCAGTTGAGTGCATGAGATGTCCAACATTCCACAATTCATTTTTTCTGTGAATTAATTGGATCATTCAAGTATTTAAAGAATTGGAATTTTCACTCTACTCACACTACTTGTACAAAATGGCATAGAATAGTGCGCAAGCATGCAAATTGGGACGCACCTTACGTACTTCATGCTCTTTCTTCTATGGATCAAGATATAAGCTTTTTTGTTTTTCGAAATCACCAGTGTTGGGGAAAGTTACTTTTAAAATGCATTACAATAATGCATTACTCCCTAAAAAAAGTAACTAATTGTGTTACTTAGTTACTTTTTATGAAAAGTAACACATTACAATACTTTAGCGTTACTTTTTCTCACCTGGGCTGGGCTTGCTTGTTTGTTTTTAATAACAACAAAAAAGTTCTATTTTTGGCGAATGTAAAGGCCCTTTCACACCAAAGGTGAAATTAATAAAGTGAGATTAAATGCATAAAGTATTGGTGTAATTTAATATAGTTAATGCGTAAAATTCTAAGATTCCATTTCACTGTTTTTATTCATTTTGAGAAATACTGAATATTTTTGTGCAAGTGAGATGAGTAAATGCATGTTCACATTTAGTCTAGAACTACAATAACCATCATGTTCAGCACACACAACACCTCTGTGCTTTATTTCTCTCAGCATGGGAACAGGAGACTGTCAGTCAATAAATGTGAAAAAGTAACTTGCGTAACTTATTTGAAAAAGTAACTTAGATATTTTGTTGTAAATTGAAAAAGTAATGCATTACTTTACTAGTTACTTGAAAAAGTAATCTGATTACGTAACTCAAGTAATCGGTAATTCCAGTTATCTGGAAATGACACTGGCCATCCAGTGACCTCTTAAACTTATGCTACCACCAACCTGCTTTTCTTAAACACATGCACACATATGCATAACCCCTGCCGACCTCGGAGGTTTTGCACACTGTCCCCCACTGGGAGTGAAACTTTTCGAGAAATAAATAAATAAATAGAGTGGACAAAGTGATTTTAAACTGCACTGTGCATGACTAATGGTAGAAACATGTTAAAATCATTGCAGAAATGTCCTTGGGAAGACAAATGAATTTTCAGCAGAATAATTAACTTAATTAACAAATTTGCATGCATATTCATCAGGGCCATTGAAGTCTCTCCAGCTCAGTTTGATGAACGCGACTGTGCAATAACAGCCTCATTTACATTCTGTCTTCCAATGCCATTTCTGTGGATTACGGCGGCGCGGGCCTGCATGTTTGCGCATATATCTCACGCAGCATCGTCGCTAAGACTCTGAGAATTGATTGGCTGTGCAGGTACATGTAGGATCCGTGTCGGTTCTGTTAAAATTCCCCCTCTATGTCCTTCACGATAGCTGTGGATGGATACCTCCCTCACCCCCTCTTTCTCTCTCTCTGGTGGGCACGTCTTGGCATGGCTCCCACCTCGTAACTCTCCAGGGCTGCCCGGCTGTTCAGCGTTCCCTGCTGTCTCTGCAGGGCAATCTTTAAAGGCAGCAAGGTGTGACGATACCGACTGGCAGCTTGGCAGCGGTGCCCGAGGATATCAGAGCTCTCTGAGCCGTACGCGGATCAACCGGCGCCATCGCGATCATCAAACTATCTATACATTAACATCGGAGGGTGTATGCGTGGATGGGCACTCTTATGTGCAAATGTGATTGGTTTTTTATGCATGTAAAACCATATGCTCTTGCTTCCATTAGCGTATAAGTTTGTTTGCAACGCACAAAGAGGCCATTAAAATGCATAAATAATGAAACCAGGTTCACATTCCTATGACAATGGCCCTGGATGGCATTAACTCTTAAAGGGTTAGTTCACCCAAAAATGAAAATTCTTCATTACTTTCCCTCATGTCGTTCCAAACCTAAGACTTTCATTCATCTTCTGAACACAAATGAAGATCTTTTTTGATGTAATCTGAGAAATTTCTGTCCCTCCATTGACAGCTACGCAACTACCACTTCAAAAAGTTCATAAAGAGATCATAAAACAAATTTTCTGAACAGACTCAATCGCTTTATATGATGAACAGATTGAATTTAGGCTTTTATGCAATATAAACATTGATCAGCAAGCATAAAAGCTCAACTGAACCTGGTTCACACACAAGAACAAACCTCTTGCGGAAGTTCAAACGTGCTGCGTCACACATGAACCTTATTGGTTTTCGCACATCAAGCACTTGAGCTTCTGTTTACCACAACTGATGTGTGAGTTGATGAGTGTTTATATGAAGTGTCAAAGTTGTGTAGCTGTGTATGGAGGAACAGAAAGCTCTCAAATTTCATCAGAAAGATCTTCATTTGTATTCTGAAGATGAACAAAAGTCTTACTGGTTTGAAACAACATTAGGGTGAGTAAATTATGACAGAATTTTCATTTTTGGGTGAACTATCTCTTTAAGGCAAGACACCACAGGTGAATAGGGTAAAAACTGTAACTAGATATCACCATACTTCTCCAGTTGATTAATCGCAATACATTAAGACAATTGTTTTGTATTACAAGTTTTCTGAAATGTTATGTTTAAACGTGTAAATTATGCATTATCTAATTGAATATGCACTAATTTGCATACATTTCCAGAAAAGGAATCTGAACATTGGATAAAGTACCAGGTTCAAAATTCTTGTTTCATTATGTTGACATTTTAGAGTTAAATTAGTTTTTACAGAGAGGTTTTTAGATATCTCTCCATAAATCAGAAAATACTGTCAACAGCCAGAAAAAAATCACCATCATTTTATGTATGTGAATAGAGCCCTCTGTAAAAACCTTCAGAATATAGATATGAATAATGTAAGCGTATGTAAGTTCTACTGAGGTATAGATCATTTTGAATTACCATTTATATAACCAGTTTTACTACAAATACCATGGAGTTAAACTGTCGTTAGTGTAGCAAAACCTTGGTTAATTTGTGGTTACCATGGTTTAACTACAATAACCATGTAGTAAAACCACAGTAAATGTTCATAAGGGGTTGAGATATGAGAGTTTGCAACTGACAACCATATAACACTACAAGCCACAAATAAGCAATAAGGTACAAGAGGCTGTGCTGTATCGTGAATAAGTCACGGCTGAAGGGGTTGCAGGCACTCCACTTTGCGTTGTGCCTAACAACGCCCTTCAGCTGTGACTTATTCACGATACAGCACAGCCTCTCATACCTTGTTGCTTTTATGAAACGGTTTCCACACAATACAAATATTAAAGCCAAAAATATGTATCAATGCAACTTTCATGAAGTAAACTTTCACTAAAAGCCTTCCTTCCGCTGGAAAAAATAGTCCCTGACCATGAACAGCAACAGAAGTTACATTATTACGCCATTAGATGGAAGCAAAGACTGTCTTTATGAGTGTGTCAGTCAGTAGCGAAGACTTTTACATTGAAAAGATTGAATGTTGTGAACACAGAACAAGACGCAACTGACAAATGCTTTGACTAGCTTTGTCAGTAATGGGAAAACCCCTTAACTGTTAAAAGGACAAGATAATTCCAATTCCAAAGACATCCACAACACTTGTCTGATTACACAAAATCTGATTACAGATTTTTATTTTTACCCAAGTAGAGAGCGTAGAACTTGAACTGCATACAGACCACAAAACTAACGGTAACACCTCCGGTCTGGTGGAAGACAGCGAGCGACTGTACCCAAAACTTTCGGATGATTTTACACCTCCACCCCCCTTTATGTGAATCACCAGAATCCACCATGAAAAACACAAGATGCATCTGCGGGTTGTATGACGTGCCAAGTAGTTGTTGCGGTTCAATTCACACTGTACAGTGTGAACTGTGTGAACTACAGGTAGCAAGTCCTGTTCGGTCATATCTATGATAGATAGATAGATAGATAGATAGATAGATAGATAGATAGATAGATAGATATTTTTTGTTTTTTTTATTGTTCTTATTGTTTTTATTGTTTTATTCTTATTATTTATTTTTATTCACTTTTTATTCTCATCTATTTAAAACATGCTCAGAGCACAAATAGTTTAATATTTTAGTTGGGGCTTTGTTCAATGCACTAAACCCATAATGACTATTGCTAATAATTACATGTTTATGTTTTTCTCTCGGGGCCTATAGAGTTGCTAGACTACATTTTAACCAAAGATTTAATTTATTCCAGCACAAAAGAACAGGATTAGAAAACAAAGAAAGGAATGAAAAAATACATTGAAAAAAAAATGAAACAAATGCACAATTTGACACCATCCCCTCCCACACAAGGAATTACACTTTTTAGATCCAATATGTTTTGGCGCCCTGGAAATTCATCTGCCGTAATTAGCACCTTGTTACTCTAAGCAAGATTGACAAGAGAAAATCTGTTTTAAAAGACAGACCTGTGAAAATGTCTCACTCACTAATTCTTCCCCATGTATGTGTTCATATGTTGTTGCTGCCTTTTTTTGAAAAATAGATTTTATTCATGTATTTTATGTCAGCATTAGGCCTATGGAAACCAAATTTTTTGCTTATATTGTTTGTTTGTTTTTTTGTCGATAAGTGGCACTTTAGAGGAGTGTTTTTCTCTACACATGTCAGCAAATCTTAAAACCTGTAATCAAATTTCAAATCAGTATAATTAAGCAATAAGTTACAAGAGGCTGTTCTTTATTGTGAAATTTGGCTGTGTCTGAAACCAAAGGCAGCTGTCGTGCTGCCTAGTCAGTCAATGACTAAACAGGCAGCATTTCTGTGGGATTTGGAGACAGGTTTCCAATTCTTTTTCTATTTTTATGTTTTTATGTTAATTCTCTACAATGTTTTCTCAGAAGATGTGGAATCATAAATTAAAGGAAAAAAATGAAATTTTCAGCTTGATATACTGCCTACAAAGCATTTTACAAATTTCGGATGCAGCCTGCATCAGCAGATTTTGTCAGTAAGATACTCTGGAGTGACTATAATATTCATAATAAAGAGTGTCTTATTGCTTTTATTAAATGGCTGCTGCATAATTAAGACAAATTCTTCACTGAATGCAATCTTTTGACTAATCCCTGACTGGTCTCTATGATCTCTATAAAAATGCTTGGTTGTTTCAACCCAAATTTGGATCAAACATGGACAAACCCAACTGCTGGGTTAAAAATTAAATTTTAAAAATTAACCCAACGTTTGGGTTTGTCCATATTTGATCCAAATTTGGGCTGAAACAACCCAAGTTTGGTTGAAAATGGACAAACCCAGCAATTGGGTTGTTTTAACCCAGCGGTTGGGTTAAATGTTTGCCCAACCTGCTGGGTAGTTTTATTTAACTTAACTATTGTTTAAAAGTTACTGTATTGCTTGCTTAAAATGAACCCCAAAGTATGTTTGAAATTATTAAATATGTTTAATAAATGAACATTTATTATTAAGTTTAATGAATAATAATTAAATGCTTATTAATAAATGTTCACCTTTTGATTATTATAGTTGCCTCTATAACTATGTGTCTGATTTTTAAATTCCAACCTATTTTGGGTTCATTTTAAGCCAGCCATATAGTCATTTTTAAACAATAGTTGGGTTAAATAAAACTGCCCAGCACGTTGAACAAACATTTACCCCAACCACTGGGTTAAAACAACCCAATCGCTGGGTTTGTCAATTTTCAACCCAGCTTGGGTTGTTTTTAACCCAGCTTTTTTTATGGGTCCTGCAAAGTGTTTTGCTTCATAATTAAACTATATATTTTCTATATCTCTATCTATTTTGTTATATCTCTCTTTTTTTATATGCTACACTCTAAAAAAATGCTGGGTTAAAAACAACCCAAGTTGGGTTAAAAATGGATAAACCCAGCGATTGGGTTGTTTTAACCCGAGGTTGAGTTAAATGTTTGCCCAACCTGCTGGGTAGTTTTATTTAACTCAACTATTGTTTAAAAATGACTATATGGCTGGCTTAAAATGAACCCAAAATAGGTTGGAAATTAAAATCAGACACATAATTACTAGAGGCAACAATAATAATCTAAAGGTGAACATTTATTAATAAGCAATATAATAAATGTTTATTGTTTAATTATTTTTCATTAAACTTATTAACAAATGTTCATTTATTAGTAATAAATGTTAATTTCCAACATATTTTGTGTTCATTTTAAGCAACAATACAGTCATTTTTAAACAACAGTTGAGTTAAATAAAACTACCCAGCAGGTTGGGCAAACATTTAACCCAACCGCTGAGTTAAAACCATCCAATTGCTGGGTTTGTCCACTTTCAAACCAACTTGGGTTGTTTTTAACCCAGCATTTTTTAGAGTGTACCATGCATCTTTCTGTGTTTATGCACATTAATGTAAAGGAGGACTCTAGAGTTTTTTTGTCAGATGCAGCTTCTTGTGTTTAAAAACAACAGAATGGAGGTTCTTACTGTCTTTAAAAACACAGCGCTCATGATGTGAGACGCTAAAAAGACAGCAAGGTGTGTCACAAACAATGATCAAATATATGTCTAGCACATGCTTACAAGGTAAAACAGATGCAAAAATAGGTCCCGTTTGAACGGACCTTTACTTTTTAAAAGATCTTTGCATTAAAGGCTGCGTCGAGTTTTACAGGGTTCTTACAGCTACACAGAGTGTGTGACAGCCGTGAGGTGCGGCGCTGGCGTTTGATGGCACTATTGATGGGAAAGTTGTGAGGAAAGTCACAGAGCCACAGAGGAATTTGATTACCTTCATCCATTATCCGCACAGTGAGCGACGGAGAAACTCGCCATCTGTCATCCGTTTCATTAGCATCGTCAACACCTGCCCTGCCTGTTTACCACTTCTCTCACTCTCTCTCTCTCATTCTCTCCCTCATACTGATTTTTTTCAAACAAGCTTTTAATGAAATAATAAATGTTTTTCTTTGCTCGTGTAAATATAGTCTTATCCTGTTTAGGTGAACATATGTGCTTCATATATGAGATCCTCTTCACAAGTTTGTCAAAAGAAGTTTACAGAGAAAAAGAAGCTGTAAATACGTAAAGCTGAGTTCAGGTTCATTATGCCATCTGCATAAAATATTTCAAACCAATATAATCGGGGTTTATGTTATATGATATCTATCTATCTATCTATCTATCTATCTATCTATCTATCTATCTATCTATCCATCTATCCAAAACCAAGCTGTCAACCAACAGCTAATGACAAACAAACATGACAGATTGCAGACTACCACACCATGGCATTTCGAAGTAAGGTAATAAAAAAGTGGAAGAAGGAAACAGTCCTTCTGGTTATCGAGGCATTCTGAATTCCTCCTCCAGCCCTCTCTGCAAAATCCCCAGGTGCCGCTGCGGGCCCCATTAGCGCCCGAGTCTCTGCCTCCAGCAGGCCATGCGTGTCCCCAATGACACTTTGTTGGATGAGAACCAAGTTTTTTCCCCCCTCTGCAGTCAGATAGCTCACTTCCATCCAATCGCAGGGCAGGAAGAGACAGGGGCGGAGTCCTGGAGAACAGGGCTGTCCCGGTGGACAGGTGGAACAGAGGAACATCATGAGCTGAACAACAGAACGGCGTGCAGGACAGGAGGACAGGAGGTGAAATGTGACTGTCAAAAAATCAGTGTACTGTTTATTAGGCCACATGTGTACTTAAAGCAATAGTGCATCATGAAAAATCTGTCATTTACTGTATTCACCCTCATGTAATTTCAAACCCAAATTATTTTTCTTTCCACATCAGTGGGTCTTATAAATAAGCAAATGATAACAAACTTTTCTTTTAGAAACTTTGGAACTAAAATAAATAATAATTAATAATAATAAATGCACATTTTACCAGGGCTATTAATGTTACTTGAAACTAAAACAATAATAATAAAAATTAAAAAAAAAAAAAATCATTACTTAAAATAAAATAAACATTAACTGAAATAAAATAAAATATTAAAAAAAAAACTTAAACTAAAGATGAAGCTGAAGTACTAAAATAATTAAACTAAAACTAAAAACTATATAGACATTTATAGATATAAAAATAATACAAATGACAAAAACACCACAAAATTAGGCTTCTAAAACTTTCAAATTAAAATGAAAACATTAAAAATAAAATCTATTTCATATTATATAAACAAAAACTATAACAGTATATCAATGGTACTAAAATAGCACCTGCTTTGTACTGCTGTTTTGTCACACTTTCATTTCTATACTAGCTCGTATACTTCTAGATTTCTAACTTTGTTTTTCAGCATTTCCCATGTTCTCCTTATTACAAATCACAGTCATTTTAAATGTAAGCTACTAAGTGAATAAATGTAAATGGTGTAAAACAGCCCTGCGATTCATTGTTGTTGAATTTGTGTGAAATGTAAACATTGCATTTGCTTGTAAAAACCCAATAGTGCAGAATAAATTTGCATACTAGATGTACATCAAAAGATGCCCAGTACGAAGCGAGTCACAAAGCTCCGCCTTCATTGTAATTACCTGGATGGTTTCATCAAAAAAATTGTGAATTTTGTTTTGAAGCCATGCCATACAGCATCTTATGATATTTTTACAGCTCTATGTAGAAATACTCTTAATGCAAGACGCATTGTATGATCATCATGTGAGAAGAAGCATGCAATACAAAACTGCAAATGACTTTGAATGAGCCGCTTCAACAGTTCATAGTTCAACGAACAGCAGTGTAAACACACAATCACACATCTGGTGTTGAAGCTCCGGGAGCCCTGGGTCAAGTACACCTCCACCTTGAAAAAATTACTCGCAGCCTTCGGGGCAAATGCCCCAGTCTTCATGAATTCAGCCTGCCGATGTGTTGTTTACTCAGAGGCCATGAAATGAATGCATGGATTGTTTTCAAGGTTTTTGTCTACCTTATGTAACCAACACATTAAAATTTTTACTGCCATTAAAATATTAACTGTATGTTTATATTTTCCAAATCAATTCTAAGTGGTCCTGGTTATGCAAAATTAGCAGACAATATACAATAATACAGAAATGGTTTGCATTATTATGCTCTCAGAAAAAAAAAGAACCCTTTCACTAGGCCTACTAATAGCCTATATACCATTTAGGCACTAATATCCACTGTAGTTACTAATATGAACTGTTAAAGGGGCTATACTTAAAGGGTTAGTTCACCCAAAAATGAAAAATCTGTCATTTAATACGTACCCTCATATCGTTCCACACCCGTGAGACCTTCGTTCATCTTTGGAAAACAAATGAAGATATTTTTGATGAAATCCGATGGCTCAGTGAGGCCTCCATTGCCAGCAAGATAATTAACACTTTCAGATGCCCAGAAAGCTACTAAAGACATATTTAAAACAGTTCATGTGACTACAGTGGTTTAACCTTAATGTTATGAAGCGACGAGAATACTTTTTGTGCACCAAAAAAACAAAATAACTTTATTTAACAACATCTAGTAATGGCCGATTTCAAAACGCTGCTTCATGAAGCTTCGAAGCTTTACGAATCTTTTGTTTCTAATCAGTGGTTCGGAGCGTGTATCAAACTGCCAAAGTCACACCCCCCAGTGGTGAACCACTGAAATTTCGAAACACTTATGACGTAACGAAGCCTCGTTTACTGAAATCATGTGACTTTGGCAGTTTAATACACACTCCGAACCACTGATTCCAAACAAAAGATTCGTAAAGCTTCGAAGCTTCATGAAGCAGTGTTTTGAAATCGCTTATCACTAGATATTGTTAAATAAAGTCGCTATTTTTTTTTTATTTTTTTTTGGCACACACAAAGTATTTTTGTCAATTCATAACATTAAGGTTGAACCACTGTACTCACATGAACTGTTTTAAATATGTCTTTAGTAGCTTTCTGGGCATCTGAAAGTGATAATTATCTTCCTGGCAATGGAGGCCTCACTGAGCCATCGGATTTTATCAAAAATATCTTAATTTGTGTTCTGAAGATGAACGAAGGTTTTACGGGTGTGGAACAACATGATGGTGAGTAATTAATGACATAATTTTCATTTTTGGGTGAACTAACCCTTTAAGAATTTTCATGTAGCCTATTAATCGCTTTTTTATTGCCAATGCGTGAGCAATTTGTAACTAAACTTTAAAAACGAGACCTCCCTCGTCTTCCTACTTTTTCTATGAAACTTCTGTAGATGTATTTTTTATGTGAAGGACGTTTTTGCCAGGAAAATCAAAAGGATGTGATGTTTATGCTCACGAGATCCCCCGCTCTATGTCACATTAAACTAATGCAATGTTGAGGATAGTGCCGAAAAAGCCATTCAGTCGTGTCATGCATATCAATGTGTCATGCAAAGAAAATGGATTCATTTTAAACTATAATCTCACATAGCCAGATCTATAGTCTGTATAGTCTCAGATATTTATATTTAAACTATCATAACTGTGTAATTTTAATTACCTCATCTGTCGACATGATGCCGGTGAATTGCAGAGCTGTTGAAAACATATCCACATCGCTGTGATCAGATGTTTTCTTAACTTCTGTTTTCTCACCGCTGTCATTTTTGTTGTGTGATTATTTTGTTATCACACAGCACATTAATCTACACGTCGCTCCAGCAGCGCGGACGGAGCGACGGAGTCTGGAACAAAAGAAGAACTTTGCTGTATATCGATTCGGGGCCTTTAATCATGTGCAGTCTCTCATACGTTACATGTGCATGAGTGCGAGTGCGAGTGCAAGCAGTAAGTTGCTGGCTGCAGTTCACTTAACAGCCACCGGTGTCACTAATAACAAGGGTTTCTGAATTCTACATATAGCCTCTTTAGGTTACTAAAATGCACTCTTTTTTGAAAGACTATACCGCCCAAGAGACAGCTTTGGTACCTTTTTTTCTGAGAGTTTAGGCAGTTTCGTTTGAACAGTTTGAAATGATTGTGATGCTGGCAGAGGTTTCACACTCGAACAGTTTAGATTTTATTTTCCCATCAACTCCACGGCCTGATTTATTTTAGATTTTGGTATCAGTTGTGAACAGCAGGTGTGTTTCTGGGTAATGGCAGTTGGAACGTGTCCCATTAGCTCACAGACAAACAGCACAGACATGGAGACATCTGACACATGGAAAGCTGCTCAGTTTAATGTACATTTAATGTAGGATTATTCTCTGTGCCGAGACTTTAAAATCACTTTTATTTCAAATTGCTGATGGCAAGAAGAGGAAAAGCACACTATGAACTGCTGTATTGTCCCTTAGGCATGGTCTGTTAAAGCCTTTTACACAGTAGCTTTGTCTGTTGTCTGTAAAATGTGACTTTGGACAAGTGTCAATAGAATATGAAGTTCCTCGAGATGAACTCTTTAATAGCTTTGAGCCTCTCAGCAAGGAGCACGTTATTATAAATGATCTGCCATCACTTTTTACTAATGGAAGTTAAATATGTCTCTTATTAGTCTTTCTGGGGCTCCAATAAACTTATGATTTATATAAATGACAGGAACTCATACATGTTTAATCAATGGCTGTATCATGTTCATTCCAATGAAATTAAGACTTAATACTGTATGAAAATAGATCTGTAAAGTTAGCCCCGTGTAGAGTGTAAATGCTATCACACACATTAATGAAATCCAATCAAGCTCACTGTGTAGGTAAAGGGCTATTATAAGTACTTTATGTGTGTGCGTGTGTGTGTATATATATATATATATGTCACTTTCATATATATATATATATATATATATATATGAAAGTGTATGTCAAATATGAATTTATTTAAATGAGCTGAAAAAAAAATATTTCATTATATACATGATTCTTGTCAGAATGTATGCCAGTGTGATTTTATCTATTAAATTTTAACAAAAAAATATATGGTATTAAAATATTCTATAAAATTGTAATATTTTTGTATTTAGAATTTTTGTAATATTGTTATTATTGATATAAATATTATCTAAATTTAAAATTATTGATTTTTTTTAATATTGATATAAATATGAATAATAATATTTGTATTTATGTGTTTTGATATATATAACACACACACACACACACACACACACATATATATATATATATATATACAAGCAGCAAATTTGTGTAGGCATTGTATGAGAGCAAAACAATCACATTAATCAAAGATTTGTATAAATATTTATTTTGGAATGACCGTTTACAGAGTCTGCGTATGCCATTTAATGCATTACTGTTACGTAATTTTGTTCTCATTTCTCCGAATATCTCTCACACTCTGGAACATAATTGCAGTCTTTCTCTCCTCTTCAGACCTCTGACTGCTGAGTTCAGAAGTGTTTCCCCGTGCCCAGGCCTCGTGCCAATCTGATGCCAATCTGACATGCAAATGAGCTCCTGGCTTCTGCTGTGGTGTCATTTTATGGCAGCCCTGCACCCATCACTCCCAGAATGCACTGCTTCCCACACCGCCTCTGCTCCTTAAAGCATCTAATTAAAACAGCAGATCCCTCGGCCTCACCCCCTCCCCTCCTCAGTCTCTCACACCATTCCACAAGAGAAATGATTATTAGGAATTTAATAGGGAGAGTTTTGTGTCCCAGGCCATCTGTGTCCCGGGGAAGGCTGGAAATTTGGGGAGGGTTGACGATGTGACTAGAGCTGTCCTTTTTTCCCTCTCTTTCGCACTCTCTCTCTCACTCTCTCTCTGGGAATTATTATTCACTTCTGCAGCCAAAGTTTAAGGTGGTAAATCACCATTGTGGGGGCAGAGCATTTTTCACTTTTAATCACCAAGATTATTTCTAACAGGCTATTTATTTTAGGCAATGCCAGACTCAGAGGGATTGTGCCCTTTAACCATTCAAGACACTGTTTGTCCATTTAAATAATTGCTATTTATCAGAACTGGAATTCGATGTCTTTTCATTTCATTATATTCAGTAAAATAACCATTTAAATTTTTTTTTTTTATCTCACAAATGTTTTCATCCTCAGTGATCTATCTATCTATCTATTCAATTTATTGGCATGACTGTAAATAATACAATATTGTCAAAGCTTGGAATAAATATAGCCTACATAGAATAATAAAAACATCAAAATAATAGAAGAAAATATTATAACATAACTTAAACTTAAATAAACAGTGTAACAAATTAGAACATGTCCGAACATTTGACAACACAGTGTTTTAACATATATACATTTACACACATAGGCTACTGATATCTATCTATCTATCTAGGCTATCTGATTATTGGAGTACGTTTTACAAGTAAATGGCCTACTTCAGTTTTTCTACTTCAGATATCATGTTTAATTCAATGTGTTAGGCTACTTTGCGTTTCTTAGTATTTTTTTGTGAAATGTACTATCTATTAGAGGTGTAAGTTAACAGTAGGCTACATGTATTTGTCCCACTCAAGGGGTGCATTTCCCTTAAGCATCGTTAGCCAACTAACATCGCAAGTTCCGTCGTTACTTACATAGTTCAACAATTTGGTGTTTCCCGAAACCCTAGTTCAAACGAACATTCGCAAACTGCATCGCAAACTTGTGTGGTTGGAACGACAGCTAGCGACCTTTGGTTAGAAGCATAGTTTCTTGTTTTTTATGACATGTGGACTTAATAAATCGTTATCTTGAGCAAAATAAGTAAGCTAACATTAAGTACAATGTGTATCTTTTATTTCGAATATATACAAGTGTAATTTACATATTTTAGTTTACAGGGTTGGGGAGTAACGGAATACATGTAACGGCGTTACGTAATCAGGATACCAAAATCCAGTAACTGTAATTCGTTACAGTTACGTCAAAAAACGTAGTAATCAGATTACAGTTACATTGTGAAAAAAGGGGGGATACTATCAGGATTACAATCGTTTCATTTAAAACTAAATAAATCATTATTTTGCCATAATAACACATATTAAGTGCTGCTTGATTATACAGTATTTCCTGGTTCCTGGTGCCAGTGATGACTCACGTGAGCCACCCGCTGGTGCAAGTGCAAATAACACCCGTCTACAATCACCTCAGACACAGATTGAATCACTGCTGCTAGTTGAAACGATGCTGCCCGCGGGGAAAAACGCTTTCAATTCATGGAAATTTCGCTGCTATTTTGTTTTCAAAGAAGAAAATGCAAACGACATGGTTGTACAGTGCAAACTCTGCCTTCCAGCTACGAAAACACTTTCTTTATCAAAGGACTAAAACAATAATCTGTAATACCATACTGTAGCCACTAGATGTCTGAATAGTCACACACACACGCACACACACACATATATATATATATATATATTCCCAATATATATATATATATCCCTTGTATCCCCAAGTTGTGGAAATTAGACATGATTGCTTAGTTTTAATAGTTTTTAAAAGTAACCAAAATGCTAAACATTAAAATTAAAGCAGAACAAACATGAACAGAAATGTTTGATCCGAGCTTGTTCAGTTTGGTTATGATCTGATGTGACTTTTATATTTTTAAGCTCTAAACAACAACAATGATAATAATATTGCAATAGATAATTTATCAGATTTTTAAAATATTTTTATTGTTGAGACCCATTCAAAAGTATGGAACGTGTTTTAAAAACTTGCAGAAATTGAGAAGTAATAATTAAAATTAAATTTAAAAATGCAATTAATTTACGTTACGTTATTTACGTTACTGAATACTTTTTTATGAAGTAATTTGTAACTGTAACGGAATACATTTTTAAAGTAACCCTCCCAAGCCTGTTAGTTTGTCAAGAGATTTAAAGCACCGTTTTTGAAGAGTGCGCATGTGCGTACGTCCTCTAGTACGTAAGAACAAGCATATGATTAAATCTGGAAATAAAGCAAAATAACTGAGGAAAATGAGAATTAGTCCTCTGATGCCATGTCCGTAATTTATAGCAAAAAATCTAGCATTAATTCAATGTCAAAAGGACTCATTTAAAGAAGTTATTACTCACCACCTGCGTGACGTAATTCACCAACGTGGCTGAACGACAGGTTTGCAACAATAGGGTTTAGGTGACTAGCTAGTTTATTTGTTCAATGATGCATCATACTATGGTAGTGAAGCAGCGAGTTACATCGTTGTTCGGGAAACGCACCCCTGTACGGTACGGGCGTCACGGTTCGGTTTAAACAGTCAGACGACGAATAGTCAGTCACAGGCGATCCACACTCCAATCCAGAAGGGGGCGCGCGCGGTAATGCAACGCTGTTTGCTACCAGTAAAACGCGCAGAAGAAGAAGAGACGGTTGATCGGTATGTTTACATGTAATCTCTCAACCAGTGTTTAAACTGCGGAAAGACATCAATAAAACAGCTTGAGAATAATATCTCACGTAGCATTATATTTACCTCAGGCATTTAGTGTCGACAGCATGTTAGTTCGCTAGATAAATGAACTCTAGAAAGGAAAGTTTCGTATATGCACTAGTATATTAGCCTATTCTTTATATTTAGCTACTTAACTTGTTAGTAATGTCGTGATTATATAATGTATGTTTAAATAAATTTGTTATGAACACAAGTTATGACAGCCACTGTGTAAATGATTATATTTCAAAAATGAATTGGAGTAGAACATTACCTTTATAGTTAGATTTAGATTAATGCAAAATCTTTACAATTTACAATTTTTTGATTATTATATCTAAAAATAAATTGATTATGTATAAAAAATCAATTTATTATTATATCTAAAAATAAATAGAAACTGAATTTAATAATTTGGGCTGTGTTGTTAATTAATATTATAGTAATGTGCAAGTAAGGGCTCCCTATAGTTTACAGCATTAGCTAAGATAGATTTTTTTTTCCTTAATAAAATTTTAATTATAAATTAATTTATTTAAACACAGAGGCACATTTGTTAAAAAGAAAAACACACATTTTAATAATAAAAAAGCAATTTTATGTTTAGTTTTTACCGAACCCATACCAAACCGTGACTTTAAAACCGAGGTACGTACCGAACTGTTACATCCCTACTATCTGTCTATCTATCTATCTATGTATCTATCTATCTATCTGTTTGCCTATCTCACCTTGCATCTCATATTGTATATTTTCATGAAGTGGTATAATTTATTGTAAATGCAATTCATATTTACTTGTGACATATTGACAATTAAGCCATGGGGTGCAATTATGAGCCACTCGTTAATTGATTCACTTAGAGTAAGTTGATTGTATGTGTTTATGTATATGCATATATGCATGTGTTGCATACATTATGAATAGCATTTTAATATGGGTCGCATGGACTCATAAAAAACAGATATGAATGTGAAAACTGTGTCCATATAAAAGCCAGACTGACGCCCCCAGCTCTGCCACCCACACAGAATATGCCATATGCTGCTATACTTTACCTCTATAGTCTCCTATGAGAGAGAGAGAGAGACTGGGCACATTCATGGTTAACCTCTCAGTCAAAGGAGAGCAAATGCATGCCAAGCATTCAGACCTTCACCCCCGAGACTGTTTGCCTGCAGACCTCTCTCTCTCTTTCTTTCACTTGCACACACACTCCTCCTGTCAGGGAGCAGCTGTCAGAGGCTGACTGAAGGAGAGGATGAGTGTGAGAGGAAGGATGGTGTCATTGGCCTGGAGGTTTCCAGCTCCAGAGATTCACATGCCAAACACAGAGACACATTTTCACACTAACCGCAACAGAGCAGGACAAGATGATGTCACAGAGGAGCAAAAACCAGCATGGGTTTTTATTTTCCTTCACAGCAATTTTATGAATATTAACGAATTTGATTTGATTTGATTTATTTTTTATTTTATTTTCCAACCAAATATACAAACGATGTTTACTTTTATCTAGCTGCAAATGTCTCTTTCGCTGCTTCAGCACAGTCTAGTGCTACTTTTATGCCTGACTGAATTAAAATATGTTTATAACAAATGTATAACGCGTCATGTTTAATTTTCACATGTGTATCTGATTAACCTGTTAGATATATAGAAACTTTAAATTGCTGTAAATCTCACTGACAAATTTATCGAGATTAGACTGTAAGACAGACAATATTTTCCAAATGCTCGGTTTCAGATAAATGGGATTTTAAATTTTATTTATGTAAAAAAATAAAATAACAAATTTGCAATTGCGGTTTTAAAATATTAAATATTTTAATCGTCGGATACGTAAAACCCGATTTGTGTAACAGTCGGTCAAAGTCTGTCTGCATTCAGTCAATTCTGTCCGACCTCAAGAACTATTCGATTGACTCTCAAAAAGAAAAAGAAAAATGCTATAATCATATAATAATAATAAAGATGATGATGTTGATAATAATAATGAAGTAACAGAAGAATCACAGAATTAATCACTGATCTTGTTTCAGTGATCTCGAATTTCCTCTCGTTTTACAAACTGCGAAGCAAACTTTGTTTGAAAATGTGTTTGAAAAATATTTAATAATAATTTAAAATATATATACTAAAAATTTAATAAAAAAAATGTAGTTTCAATTTTAAATCAATCTACAGCAACTGTCATCCTGCGACATGTGTTTTCCTACATCTTGTTGATCTGAAAAAATCTGTAGGAAAGCTGTAAGCGTGTAAATTCATTAGATGTTTTATCTAATATCTACAATAATGAAGATAATAACAATAATACATAAATAAATCATCTAAATAATAATAAATTGCATTAAAGTTCGTTATTTGGATGACATACATTATTAACAAGCTTGTAAAAGGTCATAATGAATTCAAAGTGTTCATGCTGAAACCCCAGTGGAGCACTTATATGTCCAAATATGAATAAACATAAGGTCAAATCCAAACAATTGCTAATTGAATATTTATTATTTCAAGTTTTTTGCTTAACCCTCACTTAAAAAACAAAACAAAACAAGCAAAAGAAAGATTACAAACAACAAATATAAGTGTTTTTCGATCAGACTGTCAGCTGTCAGACTCATTCGTGCGGTGTATTGCAATATATAAACTAATAATTTTAATACAGTTATTTAGTTGTGCATAATGCATTTTTCTTGTATTTACCAAGCAATATTTAAACAACCACATTATAAAAAAATAAAATAAAAAAAAGCGTTCTTCACATTTTTTAACTGATTTCATTTTTACGTTCTACATTCGTTTTTATTTTCTGTTTTATCAGATATGAATCTGATAGCCTAAATAATACATTTAAGACGCAAATGTCGAGATTATAGTCTGGTGCCGTATTTATTTATTCATCTGAATATAAATAATAGTATTTTAATGTATGTTGTCTCAAACACGTCTGGTATTAATGCTATATATTAATGTTCATTTTTAGGTGACTTCCTCAAGAAAGAGCAAACACAGTTGATCACATTCAAGATTTATTTTTCGACAAGCCGATCGAAATGAGCCCCTCAACTTCACATCATTCACAAGACCCGATGTTCCTCTGTGAATAAACAAAATAAATAGGAAAAACATTTCCACATTGCAAAATCACAATAGTTTTTTTGTTGACATTAAGCGGAATCAGTCAAAAGAGTGAGTATAGTTCAAAGACACAGATGTCTATAAATAATAAAATTCACACAATAAGGTTATTTACATGTCTGCACGATAATATGTCATATACTGTGTTGCATAGTTCCATTATTGCTATCATGATTTTGTGTTTCATGTAACACGCAAATAAATCCATTTCCACAGTATACGAGACGAGAATTGTTTTATTTTTATTAATTGATTGTAATAGGCCTACCACAGCCTGCGTCAATGCATGAGCAAACTATGCAGTCTGAAATAAATAGAATTGATTTTACAGTATTTTTCAAACATCGTATGATGAAATCAAACGTGCCAAAAACAAAGCAAAACAATCAGCAACAAGCACTAATTAATTAACAGATTAGTGTATCTGGCGTCCAACCCCTATGTTCGCTTTTAATTATGGAAACCCGTATTTAATTCGTCCTGGCTCTGGAACGATTGGCCGCGGGGATGTAAGTCATAAGGAAAATGGCTGTCTGGGGAAACGCGGTACATGGAGCCCCGACCGGGAACGTTACAGTATCTCATCCCATAATGGCAGTTCTTACTGTACTCGACTTGGTCCTCGTGTTTTTTAAGTGAGAAAATCCCGTTGTAATTATTCGGGGGACTCATTTGGCCGTCAAAACGAGGGCTGCTACTCTCTGGAGAGGCGCTGTCGTAGTAGGACTCATAGGACGCGTAATAGTTGTACGGTCGGAACGGCTTGACGCTGTCCCGGGTCCCAGAGCTGAGGCCGGTGGGCGTGGCCATCTCAGCGTTCGGATACGGATACAGAGAATCATACTGATGAGGCCTGCTCGAGAACGACACGTCCCCGTTGTGATCTGTGAGGAAATTTCTGGCGTTCAGCTGCAAGCAACCCGCAACCAAGTTGGTGGTGGGCTGCGACAAGCCCTTGCACAAGGTCTGCACGAACGCGAGCAGGTCGGGCCTCTTTCCCGCGCTCAGAGTCTCAGACAGAGCCCATATGTAATTCTTAGCCAGCCTCAAAGTCTCGATTTTGGAGAGTTTTTGCGTTTTGGAGTAGCACGGCACGACTTTGCGCAGGCTCTCGAGCGCGTCATTGAGGCCGTGCATGCGGCTGCGCTCGCGCGCGTTCGCTTCTTGGCGGCGCATTTTAACTCGTTCGCCGCGTCCCTCAGAGAATTTCTTTTTACGCGCGCCTTTCTTCTTCGGGAGACCGTTCTCGTCGTCGTCCTCTCTCTCCTCCTCTTCCCTGTCCGTGTTGTCGTCCTCTGCCTCCTTGAGCTCGGCGCTACTGAGTGTCCGGGCGTCTTCTTGACGCGTGAATGTCGCACCAAACTGAGACTCGCGCATCATGTCTGGGTCTTCAAATGGTACGGTTAGCATCGTCCCTGTATAACAACAAAAAAATTAACAACAAAATAAAACAGTCATGACGTCAATTACCCGGAAGCCTAACTGCCCATGGGTTACTAAAGAATTTATATGTTTCTTAGTTGTTGTTTTTATGGTGCTTTTGTAGGCCTATTTATGGTCTGTGGTGAATTTTGAAGCTGCTATTGTTTTTTTTACTTAATTTGCTAAAGCCATAACGAGACTATGTTGGTCTAACGTGCATGTAAAATGTTTCAAATGTTTTAAACTTTGACATTTGTCTGCTACAAATTAGTTTACAAATGTACAACTTATCCTTAAACGGTGTAAATAAGTGTCGGCAAGTAAAAAGAGCGGCATTTGTACAATCTATCCCATATTTTCTATTTTGTGCATTAACGTTAATCAGATTAAATTATGCCATCCCAAAATGTGCTTTAAAATGATCAACATTTTCATTCAAAACTGTTAACAAATATAAAAGGCTAAAAACGTTAGTTTTTGAATGTTTGTCACTCTATAGGCCTGCGTGATGTTTATTTTGTTTTTGTTCAATCTTTGTGTAGGTTTCCAGTGCAAAAATGTTACAATGTACGCATTCTGCTCATGAAAGATATTTCTAGTTTTTATTTTTAAGCATATCGATAAATCTTGTGTGGGTGTTATATGTCAAATCAAACGATAACCTGCTGATTCAGACTTGACACACGTTTTGTCATTTTAACATCCATTAACATGATCACAAATCAAATGACTAACAAGATGTGAAATGAACTCAAAATTGTTGTTCTCCACAAAGATTTACAGCTTCTATTGTCAGCTCAGGAGGGTGGTGGTCATGTTTGATAGAGATTTCAGTCCTGTAGCTCATTTCTAATTGGTTAAACTGGCGATGTTACTCCCTGTACTGTCCTACTCAGACAAACAACAATTTTAAAAAACAGCAAGAACGATAAGCTCAAAACCATGTCATTAGGCACATTGCTTGTTGTACCAACACAAATAACGCTAGCAAAGCCTGAAGCTAAGCGTTTTTTTTAACAATAACCACAACAATAACACAATCATGCCAAAACTGATGCTCTAAAGCAGACTGATTTTCCACGGCTCACCTGTTTCGTTCAGTGTTCAGCTTGCATGTTCAAATTCCTTGCGACGTTCAGAGCTGCCTCCCATGTGCTTGATGTGGAGCTGTAAGAATTCCTTTAATCTCCCTCTCCCTCTCTCTCTCTCTTTCACAGAGAAATGACACCCATGCCAGGCACCAGCGCTGGTACCCATGCCATCTGCCACTGACGTTTTGTTGGTCACATGATGCAGTCTCTAGGGACCTTCATTCCGCTCTCATCATCTGGTGCGCACGGTAATGGGCACCGGGAGGCTCTCATTTACCGTCAAAAAACTCCGGGTAAAAAAAAAAAGAGATTAATGCCAGTACTGCTGCGGCAATACTAGTGTAGAAACGACTAAATGATTTAGACTTTAAAGTGAAGCGTGTATTTGATTATAGGGCGACGGATGCTGCAGGCAAGAGCAAATCAGTTGAGATGTCTTCACATATGCATGTTAGAGTCGTCTGGTGGATAATAAATGCTCAGATATTACATCAAATCTCTGCACCTACATATGAATAACAGCCTGTGTGCATAGAAATGTTAAGAAGCATTCCGTTGGTAAACAGAGCAAAGAATTAATTCATTGTGCTGTCATGATGTACTGTGCAATATATCAAACCCTTGCTTTGGTATCAACTGTGATATTTAGATAATTAGGGGTGAATTCTGGTTGATTGGGACACTTTTTCCCAGTCATCTCAATGGCAAAAAGTGTCCCAATCAAACTGAATTCACCCTATAAGGGCAAGTTGTCACAATGGCTCTCTCAAGAAATCATATTTTTGCAGGATTTAGGTAAACATGTGAACACTATAAAACCACACTGAGAGACAAGAATCATATAATGAAGACAGATTTGAACTGAAATGCTGAACAAACTTTGTTCTCAAAAGAAGTCTTCATTTTTTTTTTATCATTGTCACATTGGGACAAGTTGTCATATGTGTTTTATGTGTCATTGGCCAAATATGATGGTTTCATACAGTATGTTTTTTATTTTGTTTTGTTTTATTTATTTTTTTATGCACATTTTTTAAAATATTACCTTTGGCTATTCTTGCTATTTAATGTATTGTTTTGTCTTCCATAATTGTTTTACTATGATAAATGTTACAAATTCCTTATGAAACCATTATTTATTCAACAATTATTATAAATATTTTTTTAAAATAATAAAAAAATTTATTATAAAAATATTTGATATATATATATATATATATATATATATTGTTATATTTTACATTTTTTCTGTTTAATGACTTTTTTAAGAAGCAATGGCATATTGTTTTGTCTTCCATAATTGTTTTAATATTTTATGTTACAAATATGTTATATTTCCTTATGAAATCATTATTTATTCAACAATAATAAAAATAAAAATTAATGAAAAAATAAAAATATTTATTGCGATATAAAAACATTATTTATATATAATATTATATAATATTTTAAATGTTATAAATTCCTTATGAAACCATTATCTATTCAACAGTTATTAGAAATATTATTAAAAATATTAAAAAATAAAAGTAAAATTATATTTCTTGACATTATTTATTGCCATATAAAAACCATTATACACACACACACACACACACACACACACACACACACACACACATATATATATTGCTGTTTAATGATTTTTTAAGAAGCAATGGCATATTGTTTAGACATCCATAATTGTTTTACTATTTTAAATGTTATAAATTCCATATGAAACCATTATTTATTCAACAATTATTATTTATTACCATGTATTATTTTATATTTTACATTTTTGCTGTTTAATGACTTTTTTTTTTAAGAAGCAATGGCAAAACAGTTTTCATTGCCCCGCTATTGAGCCTATTCAACAAACTGCATTTTTTTTTTCATTAAACAATAGTGGAAATTGTTCATCACATTTTTGTAGGCAAGTGTTTTTTGACTATTTCTTAAGAAATATTCACTGAAAGACCCTGCATGGTCTTCCTTATAACGAATGATTTACTCCATGGTGAAAAATGCATTTTGAATGAAAGCATGCACAAATATCACATATTTTACAGATAAAACATTGTAGCAGCATGGTTTTGTTGGTGTTAGATATTGTTGCGTTAAGTGCTACAGTAACTCAGGCCCACAGTGTATGACAGCTCTGAATCTCTGTAGTGCAGTCTTGCGAGAAGACTGTTAGAAGTGCAGCTGTGTTTAGTTTACGCTTCATCGTCTTTAAATCATATAGCAGACAAACTACTACTTTTCCAGTAAATATTTCTCCGTGCAGCAGAGGGCAGTCCCCAAAACGGCAACATTTGGACACACACACACAAGTTCACACTCTGCCCCCCAAAACGCCTCAGCTGGCATTCTGCACGTTCTGGTCCAGTTCACACCAGCATCTGATGAGTCAAACTCCTCATTTCAGACTAATCAGTTGACTGCACTAATTGCAAATGCAAATATGCAAATTTAAATTAATTAATTACTCCACTAATTAGTTCTCTGGTCTTTTCAGGTAATAAATCATTGTGTAGTTGAAAGAAAGAGATGGAGAGAGAAGGGAAATGCATTTATCTGCCACCTACTACTCTTATAGTGATTCACACACACACACTCCACATGGGTCCTGTTACACTCTGAGGAGAAAGTTTGGAAGAATTCCAACAGGAATGACTTTAGGATGTGTTTTATTGACCATTTGAATCATATATATATATATATATTTTATTTTATTTTTTTTTGGCATGGCACCATGCAAATATCATGGTACCATACTACTATTCAAAAGTTTAGGGTCAGGAAGATTTTTTATTTTAATTTTTTTCTGAAAGAAATTAATACTTTTATTCAAGAAGGATGCGTTAAATTAATTAAAAATGACATTAAAGACTTTTATTATGTTATAAAAGATAATCAGCAAAGAATCCTGAAAGAAAATGTATCACAGTTTCCATAAAAGCAGCACAACTGTTTTTAGCATTGATAATAATAAGAAATGTTTCTTTAGCAGCAAATCAGCATATTAGATTGATTTCTTAAAGGGACAGTTCACCCAAAAATGAAAATTCTGTCATTAATTAGGCCTACTAGGGCTGCACGATTTATCGTGATTAAACTGCACTCAATTTGGCAATGGCTGCTGTTATTTTATGAGCAGCTTGTAAGGCTCTGTGATCAATAGTAAATGCTGCTCCATCTGAAAGCCAGAGGGCGCTCTTCCGCAGAAACTCTAAATATGCCCTGCCGCAGAAGAAAATAAAACACACGTTATATCGCTGTAGCTGAATAAACAGAAGATTGAAAAGCTTTGATTGTTTAAACATGACTAATAATCACACGACTGCCTTATTCTGTGTAAGAAGCCACATCATCTCACAGAAGGATGCTCAACTGTTGTTATGAAGTGAATTTGGAGTAAAAACATGTTATTAAATGTAGTCTTTTGTTGGACAAGATGTTAATAAATGCTTCTCATGTCTGGAAAGATGTTTGACGCGTGCTGCTTTTTCAAATGTACATTATAAGCGACTCAAACTCGCAGTGCTTTCAGATGGATTAGCATTTGGAGCCATAGTTCGTTGACAAGCTGCGCATAAAAAAAAAAATAAAAAAAATAATCGCAGCCTTTGCAATTTCATAATCACACTAAGAATCGCGTTTAAGCCATAATCTTCTTTAAGTTCAATGTTATTTTTCGTATCGTGCGATAAATCGTGCAGCCCTATTAATTACTCACCCTCATACCATTCCAAACCCATAACACTTTCATTCATCTTCAGAACACAAATGAATAACTTTTTGATAAAATCTGAGAGCTTTCTGTCCCTCCATTGACAGTCTACGCAACTACCATTTTGATGCTTCAAAAAGTTCATAAAGAGATTGTAGAACTAATCCATATGCATTGAGCGGTTAAGTCCACATTTTCTGAAGAGACTTGATTGGTTTATATGATGAACAGATTGAATTTAGGCTTTTATTCACATATGAACATTCATCAACTCACACATCAGTTGTGGTAAACGAAAGCTCAAGCATGTTTGCTTGATGCACGAGAACCAATGAGATTCATTCTGATGTTACGCAGCATGTTTGAGCTTCAGCAAGAGGCTTGTTCTCACGCATCAAGCAGGTTCGGTTGATTTGTGTTCGCTGATCAATGTTTATATATGAATAAAAGCCTTACGGGGTTGGAACGACATGAGGGTGAATAATTAATGACAGAATTTTCATTTTTGGGTGAACTAACCCCTTAAGGATAATGTGACACTGAAGATTGAAGTAATGATGCTGTAAATTCAGCTTTGATCACAGTAATAAATTACATTTTACTATATATTCACGTAGAAAACAGCAATTTTATATTGTAAAAATATTTTACTGTTTTTATTGTATTTATGATCAAATAAATGCAGCATTGGTGAGCTCTTACTGACCCCAAACTTTTAAATAGTAGTGGATATATCAGAGTACTATTCCATCTGAGATAACTGCTGTACCGTGGTACCACCCAGTATTTTTTTTTTGTCAGGTTTTTATCAGCTATACCATAGGAGGCGGATGGTAAACCTGGATGATGCATTGCTATTCTTCCACCTGTAAATGAGGCTTTTTGTTGCCACAGCGATGACAGCTCGTGCTCGTCAGCTGTTTTAATTATCACATTATCAGCGTTTAAAGGCAGTGTGACGAGCCGAGTTGCTAATGAAGGCGCTGGAACTCTCACAATGAGACGGAGATGAGACAAACCGCCTGCCAGAATCACAGGTGACACTCTGAATGGTGGTCCGATTCGAAGTTGCTGGTGGCACAGAGAATCTTACAGGCAGAAAAAAGAAGGATGTGTTGGAGAAAGAAGCGTATGCCGTACCTTTCCTTGAGTAAATCTCTTAAAAATAGAACTTTTTCCCCCGCAGATGTTTCTTGCTGTGGCATTAACTAACACCTTCACTACTGACAGTGTTGTGAGGCGCACCCTCGCCTCACATTTCATAATCACACCTTTACTGTGTTGCAAAATGCAAAAAGCGCCCTGATTTCCACCACACACATGATCATGAAGTACGACGTTACACAAAGATTCACATTATAACAGGTGCATCTGCTGGTTTTCAATCTTCCTGTTCGAGGTGTTTTAAGTTCTTCCTGTGATCTTTCCTTCAGGTTCATTGAATATCTGACTATTATCAAAGAAGAAATCACTAAGAAACAACATTTTCTTTTTAATATTCATTATTTATTAGATTTGGGGGGGGGGGGGGGGGGGATGATGTAGGATTTACTTTGAAAAATTTTTATTAAAAAATTACTAGTAAATTTCATAAATAATTTTTAAAAAAATGGCAATTAACATAATGAACTATACATGAAATTTAGAAATAGAAAAACTGAAATAGTATTTTTTTTTGGTAAAACATACTCCTATAATCTTTGTTTTATTTTCAACTTCAAAAAACAAATTTTACAGCATAGATAGATAGATAGATAAACAGACACACAGACAGATAGATAGATAGATAGATAGATAGATAGATAGATAGATAGATAGATAGACATACAGACAGACAGACAGACTGACAGATAGATAGATAGATAAACAGACAGATAGATAGAGAGATGATAGATAGATAGACAGACAGACAGACAGACAGACAGACAGACAGACAGACAGATAGATAGATAGATAGATAGATAGATAGATAGACAGACAGACAGACAGATAGATAAATAGACAGATAAACAGACAGACAGACAGACAGACAGATAGATAGATAGATAGATAGATAGATAGATAGATAGATAGACAAACAGACAGACTGACCGACCGACCGACAGAAAGACAGATAGATAGATAGATAGATAGATAGATAGATAGATAGATAGATAGATAGATAAACAGACAGACAGACAGACAGACAGATAGATAGATAGATAGACAGACAGACAGACAGACAGACAGACAGACAGATAGATAGATAGATAGATAAACAGACAGACAGATAGATAGATAGATAGATAGATAGACAGACAGACAGACAGACAGACAGATAGATAGATAGATAGATAGATAGATAAACAGACAGACAGACAGACAGACAGACAGATAGATAGATAGATAAACAGACAGACAGACAGACAGACAGACAGATAGATAGATAGATAGATAGATAGATAGATAGATAGATAGATAGATAGATAGATAAACAGACAGACAGACAGATAGATAGATAGATAGATAGATAG